>NC_082642.1:58696537-59003088 GCF_028023285.1 Balaenoptera ricei
AAACTTCAAAGCTTTTGCACAGCAAAGGAAACCATAAACAAGACGAAAAGACAACCCTCAGAATGGGAGAAAATATTTGCAAATGAATAACGGACAAAGGATTAATCTCCAAAATATATAAACAGCTCATTCAGCTCAATATTAAAGAAACAAACACCCCAATCCAAAAATGGGCAGAAGACCTAAATAGACATTTCTCCAAAGAAGACATACAGACGGCCACGAAGCACATGAAAAGATGCTCAACATCACTAATTATTAGGGAAATGCAAATCAAAACTACAATGAGGTATCACCTCACTCCTGTTAGAATGGGCATCATCAGAAAATCTATAAACAACAAATGCTGGAGAGGGTGTGGAGAAAAGGGAAGCCTCTTGCACTGTTGGTGGGAATGTAAATTGATACAGCCACTATGGAGAACAATATGGAGGTTCCTTAAAAAACTAAAAATAGAATTACCATATGACCCAGCAATCCCACTACTGGGCATATACCCAGAGAAAACCGTAATTCAAAAAGACACATGCACCCGAATGTTCATTGCAGCACTATTTACGATAGCCAGGTCGTGGAAGCAACCTAAATGGCTATCTACAGACGAATGGAGAAAGAAGAAGTGGTACATATATACAATGGAATATTACTCAGCCATAAAAAGGAACGAAATTGAGTCATTTGTTGAGACGTGGATGGATCTAGAGACTGTCATACAGAGTGAAGTAAGGCAGAAAGAGAAAAACAAATATCGTATATTAATGCATGTATGCGGAACCTAGAAAAATGGTACAGATGAGCCAGTTTGCAGGGCAGAAGTTGAGACACAGATGTAGAGAATGGACACATGGACACCAAGGGGGGAAAACTGCGGTGAGGTGGGGATGGTGGTGTGCTGAATTGGGCGATTGGGATTGACATGTATACACTGATGTGTATAAAATTGATGCCTAATAAGAACCTGCAGTATAAAAAAACAAACAAAACAACTAATACTAAACTTTCATTGGGTTATTTGTATGGAAATACGTTAATATAAATGTTTCAGACATTACATGAAATTTCTAAAAATCTTATATTTGTATTTGTATGGAAATATGTTAATATAAATGTTTCAGACATTACATGAAATTTCTAAAAATCTTATATTTGTATTTGTATGGAAATATGTATGGAAATATGTAAAAAAAAAAAAAAAAAAAAAAACAGTGTAAAAAGCTATTGTAACAAATAGTGATTGGGTGGCCATCCCATCACAGAGCTTGAAATTAGAAAGAAATTCCTAGAAAAAAAATGTCACTCAAAATAGCAATGTGATAATCGTAATCATTATAACTAATGTTTCTTAGGCTTGTGTGATATTAGGCACTATGCTTGGCACTTTAACATTACCTTCTGTACTCCTCACAAAAGTTCCGTGAGTTAGGTGTCTCATTACCATTTTTTTTCCTTTTTTTAATACAGGAATTCCTTGATATTTAAAGAATTAGCATTGCCTAAAGTAACATAGGAAGTAGTGGAGAGATTATTAAGAGTGATTTGTTGGATATCAAAATCTATATTTGAACCACTACACTCTACTGGGGTGGCAGGCAATATACGGTGAGATTTTACCTTCATTCCTGCTATCTGGGCCCATTCCAGCTTTGTGAGGGTCAACTTTGATTCATGGTAATTCTGTGGATCTCTCATTCGTTAAACTGCAACCATTGTTTATAATGCCAGCTGATTATTCCTGAGTTTCTTCTGGTGTTGGGCACATGTGTTCAAGGTATGCAGAGAGCATAGGTGAAACAGCGTCATCAAGTATCAGCACCCTTGGTGCAGGGCTGTAGTAACACATGTCATCGAAGATGGGGGCTGTGTCACTGATGGAAATTCTATATAACCTTGCCTCTCAAAGGCAGAAAATAATCATCCTGTAAAGCCAGTCTGGCCTGCCGCATAATCTTCAACCAGCGTAAATGTATTCTGTGCCCATAAGTGTTTGTCTTTAAACACACCCCAGCCTGCATAGTCATCTCACCCACCAAAAATACAGAAACTATGTTAAGTTAAATTGCCACAAAGACTCCATGGAAGGCTTGAACTCCTGGTTCTGGACGCATTGATGAATGGGTTCTGCTTTGTCAATCTGCTGCTTACAGAATTAAACAGTAAATGAACAAATCTGGCTGCCTGTCCTGCCCTGCCTGAGACATTATGGGAGCACAGCCGTTTGAGAGCTATGTCTCTGTGCACAATTAGGTGTCTCCTCCATTTCTCTATACCATCTCCTACCAAGACACTCAGAATCAATAGTCTCTACTGCAAAGCCCTTTAATACCTGAGATCTTTGGAAACTGGCAGCTATATGACAACAAATAGGAGATGCCCTTCCCTCAACTCTTATTGGCAGTGTCTATCTGAAACCCTCTCTGGCCCTTCCCTGCCCTAAGTTGGTCTAGACATCAGCCAAGCAGTGGCAGTCAGTTGTGGATTCACTGCTCTGAGTCTTGGAAAAACATACTGGTTTCAGGCCGTCATTGCAATGGCATTATCTGAACCACAGGCCACTAGTTTAGTCTCTGCTTTATCACACTTTGTTGTTATTTTTTCAGTACACCCATCAGCCTGTCAAACCTTGTTTTCCTGGTTGACAATCGCTGAGCCATAACCAGAAGACAAACATGTACTAGGATTCTTTTAGGAGGAAAAAAACAAAATCAGCCCTAATAGACTGGCTGTTTCTCACCCTTGGGGTCTAGCCATGCCACATACCAAATGGTATCTGTCCAAGCAGCCATTCTCCTGGTTTAGGCAACGAGTTTCTATTGCACCACCGCTGACAAAGGTTTCCGGGTGCAGTACACTCTTCTTATATTTATTGATATGGCCTGGCATCAAATGAAAAGCTAAGCTTAGCTTCTGTGACCCTTGGAACAGGCCTGTATTGCAAATAGCCACAGAACTTCAAGTCACGATTTGGCTTGACGACCTGCTGACGCTTTTCTGATGCAGAATGTCTGTCAGGCTTCTTTTTGTGGGGCCTGGGTAAATACTGTCACTTGATTCTCTGGGCGTTTAACCACTAACTCTTCTGTATATTTGTAGGATTATTACTCTGGTCAGGTTCACTGTTTCCTTTTTCAATACTTCAGTCTGAAATAATTCGAAGAATATTTCAAGTTAAACAATAAAATGACTTGATATACTTTAATAGCAGAAAAAAGAAAAAAAAATTTACTCTAAAATTTTTAATTTTAACTCTAATGTGAACCAAAAATAAGAAATTGCTCAAAGTTTGAAAGCAAGATTAAAAAATCAAGTTGCATTTTTTTAGCAGGTCTATTTCACATTCCAGAGATATGCTCCAAAATGCATTCTGAAATTTAGATATAACTATTTTTGATTGAGTTTCTCCAAAGAAGAGGGACATTAGGCACATGGTCAATAGCAACTTTGTAAATTCCTCTGGTATCTTAAGTAATACAATATACTCTCATCTATGTAAGATATGACCATATCTGTGATAGAGGAATCCCTCCTTAAGATTTAAAATGCATGACATAGTGTTTTGTCAAAAGTCCAAAACAAAAATGGGAGACAAGATTTTTACCCTCTCTGAATTTACAGTTCATTAAAAATAACAAAACTAGATGTGCAGTACTCATAATGAGCGTAGGCTTATCTTAAGGTGTATGTGTGTGTGTGTGTGTGTTTACACACTTCTCCCTGTGGTTGGGCGTGCGTAAGTTCATGCATCCTGTTGTTTACAGCTCGGAGTTTTCTGAGGACTACCATCTGCTTCTTAAGCATTATGGAATAGTGCTACCTGGACATCATTTCAGCACCTGCCAAGGATCAGAAGACCTGAATTCCCTTTCTGATCTTGCTACTTAATAATTTTGTGACCTTGGCCATATCACTAAATTTATTTTAGGCAAGGTAATTTCGTTCATTTTCACTGACATGAATCATTATTCCCTTTCTTCCATCTCTCTCCTCTACCATTCAAATTTAGGAAATGATATAATCTTTCTTAGTGTTTCAATTTATACCATTAAATATGCTTCTATTCTCATGACTTGATTGGATAGCTGGAAGAGACATTCCTTGTCTTCCACCATTAGTGAAGCTATCAGCAAACTTATCCCAATAACCACATTCTTTCTCCCTTGCATCCAAATTTATTTCTAGATGCATTATGGCTACATTTTCACTGCTTACTAACTGCATCCTCGTCAGTCACACCACACTGGACTCAGTTTATGCACCACACTGCATCTGTGAACTTGCTTGCTTTTTGGCCACAGTACCCCGAGCAAGAGCCTGCTCTTCTATTAGGCGTGAGTTAGGTTGTTGTTGCTGCTGCAGGCTCTAAAGACCATGGACTTTGGTTTGGTGATTGCTTCCTGGTCCTCCCAGTCACATAAAGAAAAAAACCCAGTGGTATGTAATCTGATGCCTGCTTCACATGCCTCCCACCTTTAACTCTGGGGCTTCCCTGATACTGCTGAGGCATGAGAAACGGCAGGACGTGCTTGTCACCCAGGGATCCCAGTGCAGGCCCAGGTGACAGGGACTTGCAGGCAACAGGGGACAGGTAAGGACTTCACTGACCTGTGCAAGACCCGGAGGCTGACATTTGCTCTATTGGACCCTGGCTTCTGCAGCAGTGGTTTGGGGAAACTGGTACAATTCAGAATCTTGAGAGAGTTGAAGCCCTATCAGGTAAACTTTCACTAAATAGGATACAGAAACCTGCAGATAAATTCTTCTCCTTTCCTGTCTTCAGGACAGATGGTGCATGCATAGATCCAATAAGGCCTCTAGGAAAGTGTACTTCAAGAAAAGCCGTAAGAGATGCTCACCGCTATGCCTTAGCCAGTTCAGCGAAGCCCTTTGTAACTTTGCTTCTCTTTTCTTCCCTGCATCGTTCCCTTTTTCTTTAGCTTCTTGCCGTCCTGAAATTTTACTCTCAAGTAATATATTTGCACATTTTTTTCAGTATCTGTTTTGTTTTGTGGACTTAGACTATGACACACATTAATTCCGAAATTTTAAGTCTTAATTCCTTTTGTTATGTTTTCCAGCTCATTTTTCAAATCCTTTTGTTTTCTTGACTCTATATTCTTAATTTTCTGCTTTGTGATCTTCTTTAATAAAGGTGATTATGTCTTTACAATTTTGTTTTCTTTTTTCATAGCGAAAGGTTGATCATAATTTTGTTGTATGAAAATATGGAAAATATCTCTGTTGAGTAAGTTTACTGCATTTTTTTCTACATGTTTTCTTATTGCATTTAAAAAATATCCCTGTCAGTTGGTTTTTTTTTAACATCTTTATTGGTGTATAATTGCTTTACAATGGTGTGTTAGTTTCTGTTGTATAACAAAGTGAATCAGCTATACATATACATATATCCCCATATCTCCTCCCTCTTGCATCTCCCTCCCTCCCACCCTCCCTATCCCACCCCTCTAGGTGGTCACAAAACACTGAGTTGATCTCCCCTTGCGATGCAGCTGCTTCCCACTAGCTATCTATTTTACATTTAGTAGTGTATATATGTCAGTGCTACTCCCTCACTTCGTCCTAGCTTGTTTCTATTTCTACTAAACAAAAAAGTTAGATCTTCTGGTGTGGCTATTTGCAAGAGCTTCTGGTATAGGATAGGATGGGGCCATATTAGCCTTCTAGGTTGTTTAACTGGGAAGCTCCTTCTCCTTTGTGGTCACAGGGAAACATGTTTCCCATAAAAATTTCAAGTGTGTATAATTTTTGTGTGTGGCTTTGCCTCCCTTGCATCTCTGACACCAGGACTAGGAGGACTTGTGCCAAAAGCCATTGTGCCCATGTTCCCAGTTCCATGTTCTTCTGTTAAACAAGAGATTTAGCCTTTGTACTTCACGAAGAGACCCTCCCCTTCTTCAAGGTTATTCATACAGACAGTTGCTTTTTAAAGTCTGGTCTGTCAGGCCCCTTGCATGCTTCTTGCTTCTTCCCTTATTTCCTTCTGCCCATTTTCAGCTTCGTTTGGCAGCCCTTACATGTATTTGGAACGTGTGGGTCATATCTGAAAATACATAGGTATTTATCACCTGCTTTTGTGGATTGGCTAGCTCACAGTAGGTGTTTTCCAGTCTTACATAAAATGACAAGGTGTATAATGGCAACTTTTGTTCACAAATACTAATATACATTTCAGTAACCATGTTGTTTAAAATAAAAATATGTATATTCAAATGACTAGATAATAGATTAACCACAATAATATATTGTTAAAATGTATGTTTTCACATAGGGGGCATAGCTATTCATTTCTATTCATACAATGTTTATAAGAAGCTAAATAAAGTAGTAATCATACATTCACATACATTCATAGATGAATATTATAGAAATTAATTTAAATATTGCATAGTTTACCTGACCCAATATGTTACTTTCTATTACCATTTTGATATTCTCTCAAAATTTCTGTTTGAGCAACTTCCTCGAAGTGGAATTTACTACCTTAGAAGGCACATACATTCCATATTTGTGTATTTATCATTTTAAAAATTAATTAGTTAATTCAAGCTTTTGCAACTCTCTGCTAAATACTGTGCTAGGCACATTAATGAATAAAAAAGCTTGATTTATTTATTTTTTCTTCAAAGGAGCAAACTCACTAAAGTTCAATATGCTACTGCTATGAATCCAATAGCACATCATTTATTCAAAGTTTTGAGTATATAACTAAATGCATTTATGTATATTTATAAAATATATACATATTTAGTGTCTGTATATTAAGTATGAATAAAGGCTGAGCTCTGTCTATTCTTTTAGATAAAATATAAATGGAAATTCTGCATGTGTGTGTGTGTGTGTATATACGTATGAAACATATGTATACACACACATACATTGTACAGTTCCTTGTGCTTATGTGGTGTGTACTCACTGAGTGTGGAAGGAATTAAGGTGTTTTTTAAAAAGGCCAAGTTTCTGACTTGCTTCTTCATGACTGTCATCTCAGAGTTAAACACAGTGTTCACATAAAGTAGACACTAAATAAATATTTGTTGTCTGACTAAATTTCTGGTGAGAAAAGCTATTCAGGCAGAGGAGATGTATCAGAGATTCCTGTTAAACGGATGCATATCTACACCTCAAAAAACTGAAGCTGAAAAAAGCAAAGGTGATTAAAAGTTGCTGTTTCTAGATAGACAACAGAGAATTCACTTGAACTTTTCCACATAAAGATAATTGATGAGACACTTTGTTTCTGTATTCTATAATATTACAGGAGAAAAACTACAGTGTAATTTTTCTGTGCATTTTTCCTGTTACTCTAAGGCTTTTAATGAGAGCATTATAATTACTGATATGAGCAGCTCTAACTGGAATTTTTGTATCCAAGGAACAAAATGTATATCTTTACTTTAAAAAAAAAAATTAGTGGCTCTGTGAGCATTTCTTTCTTCATTATTAATTCTATTAATGTTCTTTCCACAGAAATTATCAATCAGATTACAATTGGGCCTTTATGCACTCAGCAATCTAAATATGTCCTTTTAAATGGACTTCATGCTTCTAATTATGTAGAATTCTCCCATTCTTTTGTTTGGCATTCTCTTCAGTTAGATTATTTTAATCAGGGATATTCTTTAATATAAAAAATATCGTATATCTCAAATTACTGGGGTGAATAGGGAGAGTGTATCCAGTGAAGTAAGACATCAGAATCTCAAACATATAACTACATCAAAAGGATCATAGCAAGTGCTTTTCCAAGTGGTGATGAACATTATGAGGTAGGATAATCATGTTCTTCTTTTGAGACCGAATATGTCTTTATCAAGCTCTTTTTCTCTAAGACTGAAGAATATCATTAAAAGTTAAATAGGGTCACCTACTGTATTCTGTATTATTATATATTTTCTTCAGGTGTTATAAATAGCTTGCATCAGAGTAACTGAGATGCTTATTAAAAATGCCCATTTTGGGCCTCTCCCAAATGAACAAATGCCAACTCAAGATGAACCAAATATTGGAATCATCAGACATAAGCTTTAAAGCAGCTTTAACCATGCCCTGTAATATGAGTAAAAACTCTTGAAAGGAACGGAAAGATATATTTCAGGAGAAAAATAGAAACTGTAAAAGAGAACCAAATGAATGGCAGTTTTAGAACTGGAAAGCACGATATCTGAAGTAAAAGTTGTATTAAAAGGGCTCAATAGCAGAATGGCAATAATAGAGAAAAGAGTCAGCAAACTTCATGAAATCATCCAAGCTGAGGAACAGAGAGAAAAAGCAGACAATAAGTAAATAGAGCCTAAGTGTCCACTGAGATAATATGCAAATATATAATACTTTTGTCATTGAAGTTTCAGAAGCAGAGAAGAAGGATATTGATGCCGGAAAAAAATTTTTTTTAGATAACAGCTAACAACTCCACCAAAAAACAAATGTACAGATTCAAGAAAATTAGTAAATATCAAACAGGATAAAATCAAAGAAAACCCACTCTCAGACATATCATATACATACTGTAAGTCAAAGATAAGGGGAAAAAATCTTGCAAATAGTAAAAAAAAAAAAAATATATATATATATATATATATATATATATATATATGGAAACAACAATTCGAATGACTGCAAATTCTCTTTGAAAATACCCATAGTGAAACAACCTCTTCCAAGTTCTGAAAGAAAAGAAGCATCAGTCCAGAATTCCATATACACCAAAAATATCCTTGAGTAATGACAGCAAGATAAAGACCTCGTGGATGAAGGAAAATAAGAGAATTCAATGCTAGCATGTTCGTTCTACAAGAAATGCTAAAGGACTGTCGTCAGGTTGAAGGGACATTTCCTTTATACCAGAGGGATCCCACACTGTCTCACAGACAAGCTAACAGGCTATTCTTCTGGTTACTTTGAAGATTTTGTGAGTGGATAACCACCTCCTCCATATTATATGTTTCCTGACATATTCCATCTTGGCCCTGTGTCGAGTCCTCTATGTAAATTATTCCTTGCTAGGTCTGAACATTTACAGAGGCTTTTCTCCTGGTATCTTTTAAATCTTCTATCAACTAGAATTCTTCATTTTTATCATTAACGTAATTGACAAATTTATCCATTTCTATCCAAAGTTGTTTTTGTTTCCAAGTCCACTAAGATATTAAAAATTATCTCTTCACCAAAGCTTCCAAGGGTGCAGAACACAGTCAAATTTAATATGTATTCTTATTAAAGAGATTAAAATTTATAGAGTATATTTTTCTATAGTATTTCTCTAAGATCATACAACTCTTCTGTGAAGACAGTGTTTTACAGATGAGAAAAGCAAGGTTCAAAGTAAGAGTAGGAGATCTGCTCACTTTCACATAGCTAACATGTCAGTGGTGGGTGTACAAAGGTCTGCTGATTCACTGTTCTGGGTAGAAATCCTGAGGTGACTGATCCAGAAAACTGAAAGAAGGCCAATGTAACTGGTCCACACTGAGGTAGGAGAAAAGCAAGAGATGAGATTAGTGACAGGCTGTTCCAAATCAAGCGGGGACTCTCAGGTAATGCTAACTGATTTGTTTTCTCTAAGTACAAGTGAAAACAGTTAAAGGGTATTAAACAAGAGAATGGAATGATTTAACTTGCAGTTTAAGAAAGATCATTCTGTACACTTTGTGGAGAATAGATGAGAAGATAAGCTTGATATCAGGGAAACCAAACAGTATAGTCTATTTGCAATTTAGGGGAGACATCATGTTTTCTTGAACCAAAGTCCTGTCAGTGGAGGAGAAGAGAAATGAATGGATGATTTGAGACAGAACCAGAGGCCTTTTAATGAACTAAACGTTTGTGGGGGTTAGGTGAGGAAGAGGCCGATCTTAAGCCTCATGTTTCTGACTGGAACAGTGGTTTACAAGACCCGGGTAGGAGCAGACTTGGAGAGTGGGTCTGGGAGTTCCCTTAGTTGTTTTTAAGCCTGACCCATTGGTCACATTGTGAGCTACATAGAGGAGTCTCAAATTCAAGCAGTGGTGCTAGGAGAGAAATCCTTAGCATATAAATAATACCTGAACAAATGAATAAAATATTTCACCTAGACCTAGACCGAATGAGGACCAGAACTAAAGTAGAGAGACACAAAATTTACAGTTGGGCTGCAGAGGAGCCCAAATAATATCTTTAACAAAAAGAAAGGAAAGCTTAAATGGAGGAGTCTTGATTAATGAGTGTCAAGGGAAAGAGGGACTAGAAAAGAAGACACATCTACGTATCAGACACTGACTGGTTGCCTAGCTGCTATGAGCAAGGTTAGTGGTCGGCCCCCAGTGTGTTTTGTCACAGTGTGCCCCAACTTTTGACCTGAGGTTCCTTACTCATGGGATGGCCCCCATTTAATAATATGCAAGGAGGTGGTTCAAGGGCCTTGACTTTTGTGCCCTACAGGGAGTCCCTGTAATGTGCAGTCTTTGCTCTGTAATACCTTCCTGGGCAGGCAGCAGTGTTCTCAGGGCAACATCTCAGTGGGACGGCCCCTCTTGCCGAATACTGCTTCCTCCCTTACCTTCTATAAGGCTTCTCCCCAATAAACCTTCTGAACTTCTAACTCTGGCTTAACATCTGCTTCCCACAGCACATGTCGAATTTGAATAATACTTAGGAGATGCCAAGGATTCTATTCCGTCAGGTTTTCTGAATTCCTAGAGTTCCTAATTTCTCACTTGAATTGCACCTTTGAATAATAATTTATTTGATTTGACTCCCATGGACACTACACTAACTAGATATGTGAAATCCTCACTGAAGTATGAAAGAAGGCGTTAAAGATATTATTTGGAAACAAAAACAGTGTAAAATTTGCAATAACTTCTTGTGCTCTATATTTTTCCTCATTATGCAGATAAGATATTACTTTGCATAACTTGAAAAGTATTTCATTATGCAAGAAAAATTCTAGTAAAATAGTATTTCCTCTTGAGTATGGTCAGAAAATTAGTAGGTTTTTTTAATTTGTTTTTTTTTTAAGTATATAATTTTTTTTAGCTATCATAAAAAGTAGAGAAACAACTTATAGTGGATTTCATTTTCAAGTGAAATAGTAAGCTAAACGTCAGGCTAGAAACTATCTAAAAACCAAAGCTGAGGCTAAAGATATGTGGAAAAAATAATAACCCACTACAGAAGTGGCTTTTCTAGCCATTAAATAAATAAATTTATGGATATAGAACATTTAATTTTTATAAGCTGATTTAAAAACATTATATAATTTATAATTTTTCCAAATCATGTTTTGCATGTCAGAATTTTTAGATTGCTTTAATAATATGAATTAATTGTCACTCAATAAATATTATTGAACTAAAGCTTGATGAATACATGTATATTTGATTCAGGCTAGCAGATAAACAGCAAAACATTTACAATTGCATGAATATTTATTAATGTCTCTCGATGTATTGGCTTATACTACTTGTATTGAAATCTAAATATTTGCTCATTTAGGTTCCTGGTATTCAGATACTGATTATAGCTTGAAGAGAGACTCTAGATAAAAAAAATCATAGAGTAATTTTGTGATAATTAAATAGATTTTTCTCTTTAAATTTTGAGATATCAAAGTGTTTAATATGACAAAACTATCATATATGATAAATAGGTATTTTTTACATTATATTTTTCAAAATCAGTTCATTAAGTTACAATTTTTTCTTTTCATAATAGCAAAGTGCATATGATGCATTTTAAAGGTTTATACTTGACACTTGAGGGAATGCTATTGCTTTATAATGCAATATATTTTGCCTCATGGAGGGGCATTATTTTAATGCACAAAAGTTCCTAAAAAGAAAGTTTTTTTTCAGTGTGCTAAGTTTATTAAAATTAAATGCTTCCTTACATCAAAAAATTTAAAACACTTTCCCTTATTTCAACCTCTTATATATTACTTCATTGTATTTAGCACATGTATTTACGTTGAATTTGCTGTAATTGCAGTTACAACTAAGAAACATCTTAATTATCTGTATATTCCCAGACTCTCAGCATTTTGCTTGGTATTTGTAGACACAGTAGGTATTTAGAGAATTATTAATTCAAGTTCATTTAGCCATTTGATGTTGAACTCTAACACCTTCCTAGAATTTGCCTTGAAAAGTAGCCTTTCTTGGTCTATAGCAAAGACACTCTGGCAGTTAAAGGTAATGATTTGTGTTAGTTCAGCTGTATTTTGTTTGCTCATCGCATCATCAAATCATGGCATTATTTCTCCTCCTGCCTTGAATCTAAGATAGTCTTGTGATTTGCTCTAAACAACACAAGATGGCAGAAGTGGCACTATTAGTTCTAGAGCTCATGCCTAACGAGGCCTTGCAGTTTCCATTTTTACCCTCTTGGATGCCCCTCTGAAGACATGATGTTAGGAAACCAGGCTAGCTTACTGGAGGATGAGAGGACACATGGAGGAGAACTGAGACTTCCTGGCAGTCGGCCAGTACAAACTGGCAGACATATGAGTGAGGCCATCTTGAACCTTCTAGCCAAACTAAGACTCCTGCTAAGTAGAGTCACATGGCTGGGCCTGGGTTAAAGCAGAGGAACCACCCAGCTAACCTACAGAAAGATGAGAAATTCTGCACTGTCATTTTAGGCCACTAAGCTGGAGGTGGTTTGTTATGCAACCATAGATAATTATGTAATTGTTAACAGAAGGAGAGAGATAGTATGATAACATAAAGAAGAAAGAATTTGCTATACTAGGGAAAAGATGAGCTCACAAGACAGAGTAAAGAACACAGTTTTCTCTAAGGAAATGTAGAGAGACTAGATAAAGCTTTATATAGGTGGATTGTGAGTTAGCTGATTGAAGATAAGGGAGCCCACACGACCTGTCTTTGTGTATTACTTTTATAATTGTTGTATTGTTATAAATGTGTATGCAATTATTCAATTACATAATTACATTGATACATTTACATTACATGTGTAATTACTTTACATGTAATGTAATTACATATATTTATGTAATTATAAATATAATTACATAATATGTAATTATATAATAATTTATACATTTACGTATACATTTGTGTATGGATAGATAGATTGTGTGTGCATGAACTCGCATAAAGATAATCACACACAAGCTAAAACTCACATTTGCCAAAAATTACACTGAATGAAGTATTCATCTTTATTTGGCCTTCTGAAAGCTGTAAGCCAAAGCCAAGAAATAATTTTTGGCCAAATGTTAAGGCTGAAGCCAATTTTCAACTCAGTTACATTGTAAAATATCTTCTAAGTGTGAGCCATGGTCAAAATACTTGAATGACACTAATGTGAGGGTTATTCAAATGGAATAATTGTTTGGGCATATGAAAATAGCAGAAAATAGAAAGTATCAGAAAAGAACAAGTTCTAGAATGGAGAGTGTTAGAAATAGTTACTTTATATTATGGGCTTTCTATTTTCCAGATACAATGCCAAGTACTTTTATACATTGTTCCTAATTGTCTAAAACACTCTGAAATACACATATGAAAATATATAAGAAAATTGAAGGTTAGAGAAATTTCATACTTGTTAAATGGTCCAAATTTCACAAATGGAAAAACCTCAAGTTCACATAAAATTGATTGTAAACTGCCTTCAATTCAGACATGATAAAGAATTTAAAGAGTTTAAGGATAAGAAGAAAGCGGTGGGAAAGATAGAAGTAACACCATAGCATCTTTTGAAAATGAGGATCTATATGGTATCTCTGGGTCCATGATACCTTCAAAGCCTCTAGGGGAGGATCCTTCCTTGTCTCTTCCAGCTTTTGATGACCCCAGGCATTCCTTGGTTTGTAGGAGCATTAACTCTAATCTCGGCTTCTCTCTTCACATGGTTGTCTTCTCTCTGTGTGTCTGTGTTTCTCTGGGCCCACTCTAGTTAACTCATTGTAACTTGATTATATCTGCAAAGATCCTATTTCCAAATAAGGTCATATTCATAAGTACCTGGCTAGGGGGAAGGGATGTGTCAGGATTTCAACATATCTTTTTCTGGGCATACAATTCAACCAAAAATAACCACTAAAATACAGGTCTCAATATGTAATTTCAAAAACACAGACATTCACTGTCCTCTCAAGCAGCTATATATTTAAACCCTAAAGAAAAATAGCACAAGATGGATCTGCACATTATATTCAATGTTTCTAGAAAACGTGAATGATTTTAAAATCTGACACATCAATCAAAATTACCCTGGGGACCTCTTAAGAGAGTGTGTGTGTGTGTGTGTGTGTGTGTGTGTGTACACACACACACGCCCGCACGCAGGCAGGCTGGCTGACTGATTGATTGATTGATTGATTGCTGAAACCACCACAGGCTTTCTGAGTCAGGATTTCCAGATAGCTGCATTATAAAGAAATTTACCAGATGATTCCATTTGTCAAAACAGGTTTGAAATCCTTTGCCTTAAAAGGATTTCAGCTCCAAAAAAATAATAAATAAATAAATAAATAAAGAAGGAGATGGGTGTGTTAAACTTAAGGCAAAATGTAACTTCTTTGATGTGTTCTTGAAATAACCTTGCTGAGCTGAGGGTGGTGAAACTTTGTATCACTGACTTCAGGCACAGCTGAGAGAGGACTAAAGACTGTCAAATGCAAGCATCCTGCATCCTCTGATTTCCTAACGTCAGTTTTTCACAAATGCCCGTGACTAGAAATTATGTATTATTTTAGAAAAATAGTAATAATATTTGAAGAAATTGAAAAAATCAATCTAAATAGATTTCCTCTTTCTTAAAACAATTTGGAATGAGTTTCATTATGAGGATTTTTTTGTATGTCATTCTAAAACCCCTGTACTTAGAGGAAAAAAAAAAAAAAATAGGATCATTAATTTAGTAACAAGCAAAATTTTTCTTTGTCTTGTTCATTTAAATATTTATTATATAAGGAATATATGAATAAATTATTTTGTTAAAATCTCAGGAAAGCTCACCTATAGATATCCACTGTAATCAATATGCTGTATGTATCTATATATCTATATATGTATGAATATGTTGATATATATTGTATATTTTACATATGATATCAATATCTATAAATTTAGATCTATAAATAGTATAGATCTATGTATCTGTCAAAGAAAAATTAATCAGTTGATCTAAGAAAGAAATGGAAAATTTTACTCCAGCCAAATTTGAGGATTATAACCCAGGAAGAGCTTCTCAGAAAGCTCTGAGAACTGTTCCACATGTTAGAAGTCAAAGCACAGTTACATAAGTATTTTGAGACAGATGGCTGTACATCAAATGACATATTATTGACAGTTTACATAATCCGGATCTACGTGTCATCATGGTGGTTCATGTGACCCCTTACAAGATCAAGAAGGAATGCTATCTTTTAAGGAATTGCCTTGTTGATGCTAGGCAAATGTTGCTCTTTGTGGTTGAGCAGGTATTCCTGCCAATGCATAATGCAGATACACCACGCACAGTGGGGGGAGAGAAGAGGCCAAAGGACAGAGGAGATTTTTTTGTTTAAATTTATCTTGTCTTACCATAAAATATGAATTTTATTTCACATATTTACAAACATAAATGTAGATATGGATATATACTATATACAGTTACACCTATATCTATATATAGATATAGTATTATATTTTACATATAGTTCTTTTTTTTTTTTTTGATGAGGGCCATTTTTAAAATCTTTATTGAATTTGTTACAATATTGCTTCTGTTTTATATTTTGGTTTTTTGGCCCCGAGGCATGTGGGATCTTAGCTCCCTGACCAGGGATCAAACCCACACTCCCTGCATTGGAAGGCGAAGTCTTAACCACTGGACCGCCAGGGAAGTCCCTATATTTTACATATAGTTCTGATTATTTGATTTAACGCTTAAAATATGTCTTGGAGATCATTCTATATCTGTCTATTTAGATTGATTTCATTTGTTATAACCACTTCCTAGTATTTGTTTAACATTTTGATTATTGATACAATTTGCTCATAAAATAATGACATTATAATAAATTGTCTTATGTTTTTCATTGCACATAAGTGCTAGGATTTCTCTATGCTATGTAAATTAGATATCAATTACAATTTTTACCTATTTTTAAATTTTAAGAAAAACTAATTTTTTTGCATTTAGTTTATACTTACTAAATGCTCTCCAAAGATGTCACATTTCCATCACAATATCACAAGATATGCGACTAATGATTTCTGCAAAATTCACCGTTATTGGACATTATCAGTCTCTTTATTTTGACAGTTTGGAAGTTAGAAAGGATATTTCCCCCAAACCTCATATATATTAGATATTATCTATGTATTCATTTTTGAAACATGAATGTTAAAAATATTTCATTGTCATTTTAGTATTGTATTCTTGATTTTTTAATGAAATAATGCTTTCATACATTTATTGGTCATTTATATTTCTTCTACCATGAGTTGGTTAGTTTTTAACTTTTGCATATTTTTCTTACGCTCTCTAGTATTTCTATATTAATTTCTAGATGTTCTTCATAAATTTTGTATTTTGCCATCATTTGGGGTAAGTATTGCAAATACCCCCAATCTGTCACTTTTCTTCTAAGTTAGTTTACTGAATCATAGTTAAAGATGTTAATATTTACTAATATTCATCAATAGTTTTTATTTCCATGTAAATTACAATACTTACAGAAAGAAATCTTAATCAGAATTAACTTTATGTTTATTAAAATTAAAAGTAGTTCTAGAAGAAAATCAAATAGAATGACTATCCTAGAATACAGGAAAATAATATGACCAGTTATTGGCCTCAAACAAATGCAGGCCCTGGAGAGAATTTTTAGAGAAAATGGGACTGAGGCCAAAATGAATTTCAAGAGAATTTGAACAGGTGTTTGTATACATCTGCTCTCATTTGTAATGGCCAAGAGACAAGACCTGTGATTCTAACTTTGTCTTGTAATTTATGCTTATTGGTCTTAGAAATGTAAATACGTTGAATGCCCTCAAGTTTAAGAGTTCAAACACTCAAAGTAATTAAAGCTTGTATTTAAAAAATAGCACTTGTAAATAAGAGCTATAGTGATGTTTAAATGGTTCTTTTAGGATTTAAAACATTGTGCACTTGGTCATTGAATAACTGAGTTACCTACACTAAAAAATACATTTTTATCTTAAAACTCTTGTCCTCATGTGTATCAGTTGGTGAACTTGTGCTAATGTAATATAGAAGAGGATAGTGTTTGCTGAGATAACTGAAATAGAGCAGTGATTTTCTTGGGACTTTGGAAAGAACTCCTACAAATTATGTAACAAAAATAGTTTTCTTCATATTTAAAATTTAGAATATTGGATAGAAACATGGTCTTGGGCAGGAATGGATCTCTTTTATGAATGGTAAATCTGCCATATAGGCATTATTTAACTTTCTAAGACTTATTCCCTCTATTTGTAAAATGGAGATAATGATGACTTACATCCTAGAGTAATTTTGAGAATTTATTAAAATAATATTTAAGCATTTAGAATAATGCCTGATATATAATGATAAATATATATTTATTAATCTCTCTTAACATTGATCCTCATATTTTTCTGCTATAATAATTAAAAGACAATTTACTTTGAAAGCTATTTCTATTAATTTTAAAATTCGATTTGACCATTAACAAATTTCTTAACGTCTTCTGATGAACCAAAGCTAAGGGTTAAGACCAAAAAACTATCCATGATTAAATTAAATTGATATGAATTCTAAGATCAAGTGTAAATTTTCATAAGAGATAAATTCGTATTACTTCATTTAGTTTTTAGTCTGTTTTATCAACTTTGGCAGAATTAAACAATTTTGCTCTCGTCTTGCTGTGAATAAGTAATTGTAGTAATTAACCTAATATAACAATATATTAATTAAAAAATCAACATACAAGTGACTTTCAACTTTCCTCTAAATCCTTAAATTTCAAAGTGACTAAAACATCCATCTCACCTGTATAGAGTAACTTGGGTCATTTCTGAATGAAAACTGATCCAAAATTATAAAAAAGAAAGCAGTAGTTGAGCACTAGGATAAAGCACATTGCAAGTTTGCATTTGACCTAAATTAGTAACTGAATTACCAAAACTGAGTTGGATATATTTTCTCTTTTATTCTTCAATTTATGTTTTCAATATACTTTTGTTTCTAAGAGGTTATACTCTTTCCATGGAGTTTACATTAGAAATAATTTTGGAGATATGACTGTGTTAGAATAGAGATAATGGCTAATAATAGATGTCTCTGACTTCTTTATGAAGTAATCCCTCAGCAATAACTTAATTCGTGAGATCTCTGCCTTCCAAGAAGGAAATAACCTCCTTTCAGTCACTTACTTCAGAGCTGTGCTCCATCCCCTCTGAGGGCTGGGGAAGATAATTTTACTGTGTGTACAATGCCTTGCATCACACTTCCAATTACTTCACTCCTCCAGTGAGGTTTGCACACTTGAACAGCATGACTATTAGGTGCTTAGTTGAAATCTGTGGAGGACTGTGGGGACTCTTACCAGTTAAAAGGAGTAGAGGAAGAAGATTGTGAAATAATGGGCCATTATAAGAATCTGAAAACACACCAATTTGAAGAATCAGAGGAGGACAACATAACAGCAATTGGAGTAAAAAGAGAGCTGTTGAGACTGAAGGTGATTTCTGAAAACTCTTTGGAGAAATTCTTTATCAGGAAAAGAGAAGTCTGTCTTTTAGGATTTAGGAAGAAAAGAGTTTTAAAATGAGACTTCTGATTTATTTCACTGATTTCTGTTTTTTATTGCGAGTAGAAAAAGCAAGTGATAAGGAAACCGCAAAAGTAAAAGGAATGAATGCACATTTACATGGTTCCCCAGAACAGTAGTTTCAGGGAAATTTTGTGTTACTTGCTGTTCACCTACTTTGGTTCTGTGAGGTGGTATGATTCCTCTTTGAAAAAGTACTGATATTTGTGTGTGTCGTGTTTTACAATCTCTTCCTTTATCTACAGCCTTTTGTGGCCCTTCATCTGACACAATCTTCGCTTTGAAAGGGGGCTCCTTAGAGCAGAAAGGGTAAAAATGTTGACAAATGGAGAATCTCAGCAAGAATTCTTGCTTTTGGATGAACTAGGGTTTTTATAATATTATCATGGTTTATTCAGATGAGAGTGGAGAATAAAATAGAAGTCTGACTTCAGAAACTATGGAAAAATGAAAGAGGTAACTTGTATCACTTAGGGTCCTAATGGGAGATGCGTCATAATCAAATTTTTTAAATGAGTGGAGTTTAATAAAGGAATTATTTATGAAGATGTGGCTAGGATTAATGGGAAATATCAAGGGTTGACCTCAATTATCTAGAGCTTTGGCTGCCCTTAGGCTTCAGATAAAACTGAAGAGAACAGTCACTGAGACTGATAAAGAAGAGTTATAGCTCTGAGAGACGCATTGCCTCCCCTGACAGAAGTTGTGGCCTTTGATAGAGAGACATGGCCAAACTCTGATGAACCTTCAGGGATGGAGGATGTGGGAATAAATTTTTTTCTGTCTTCCAATCTCTAGCAAATGACACCCAGTGATTGAACCAAATTGGAAGCCAGAGGGCAAGAGAGCCATTTGATGAAGTCCCTGGAATTAGCTCCATATGGCACAGAGAATAGTGGTGAACAGCGGCAAGTGGATCTCATGGTGCCCACAGAAAATATCCAGGACATACACACCAAATGTCTAGGATATACAACCAGGATATACAATTGTTTAAGACTTTTTTTTCCCATGATATGTACCCTTATAGGTGTTGAGAACAGAAAGGTGAGAAAGTAGGCACAATCCCTGCTCTCTTTGGAGCTCATATTCTAGTGCATATTTTTATTATAATGTATGCCTATGTATGTGTGTGTGCACACTTGTATCACTGACCTGGATACATATACATGCATGTAGCTACATAAGATCTTAGAATATGTACTTTCCTGTTTTTCTTTCTTTCCCAAATCTTCCTCTGGTGGACAGAAAAATTCACATTGTCTAGAGGCAAATTGGGAGCATTACAGCCAAATACAATGAGGAAACTATGTTCTGTTTGTTTTTGTTTAATTTGTGTTTTTTGAGTTTGCAAGCAAGACTTTTGCAAACTAAAAGGGAAGATACTGAGGGGAGAGGAATTTTCAGATGATGCCATAACAAGATTGAGAAGCAAAAAGAGGGAGGTGGAAGCAACTTTACTCTGGCCTCTACTGTCAAGGTGAAGGTTCCCAGGGCTGTGAGAGGAGACATGTGGTGGTAAGACCTGACCACTTAGGAGAGGTAGAAGGAGCAGATAGATATAAGGACGATGAGACAGCTGAGCACATTTTGGTCAGACCCAGGGTTCTACCTGTGGCCCATCCTTTGTCGTTCAAGTGAACATGTGACATCCTCCTTGTGTAATACAGAGGCCATTTTTGTAGTTGTTGGGTGAGGATTTTGGTCCCCTCACTGGGAACATGCTGCCTGTGTGGCCTGGTAAGTAACTAGCAGGAGAATAATCCCATGTCCTCTGAAATTTTGCTCGGCACCCATCAACTCTAACCCATGTCAACAGTCCAGAACATATATTAGCCTCCTCTCAATTTTCCAAAACTTCAGTTGAGGTTCTTGAAGTACTCATAGAATAGACAGTAATGATCTACAAAGAAAAGTTCTAGCTGGGCAATGCACACAGGTATGTGAGACAGGTATGTGAGAGGTTAGACAGGTATGTAAGGAGGTATATGTGATCGGTTAAATATCTGCTGATGCTGAATACCTAGCATACCTAGAGTTCTGGAAATTGCAACCATACATATAATTCAGTTACTTGAACTTGTTTGAACATTTTCCTTTTTATTAATTGTCATATTCCTAGAAAACAGACTCATTATTCTCTTCATATGATTGTTTTGACATTACCTGAAAAATAATAATTATGTCTTTTTATATATTTTTTCAGGATTTATTGAAAACAAACACTTAAAGAAGACTCCAGTTGTTATAGGGAGAGGAGCAATTTAGAGGCTTTTGGAGAAGCCACAACTAAATTCATATTCTGACTTTGATCACTGCTTCCTTTGCAACATTAGGTAAGTTACTTAACTTTCCTGAACTTTACTTTTTTGTATTTTTAAAGTAAGGGTAATAATGTTTCCAAGGGATATTGGAAACATTAAATGTGCATGAAAATCTCCTAATCCTATCATTCTGCTATTCTTCCTTTTTATTTACCATCACCAATCTGGTAATATTGCCGTGGGTCCTATCAAAGAGACTGACTAATGGTATAATTTTCAATATTTATCCAGTTTCAGATTGCCTGTAAATGTCTTGTATCATTCCTAAAGACCTCAGCAAGTTAGAGATATGTAAAGCTTGAATGGATACAAAGTTTTGCCCCATATTTTGCTGCCTCTTGTCTTGGTTCACATCTTGAAAACAGAAAATATTGCCCACAGTCCAATGTGATTGTTTTTCTCTAAGATTCCTTCCAGACACAAAACTAAAGATGCCTAGACTCTTCCCACTTGCTGTCAGACTAATGATGCTAATAAACAGCCAGTTTTGAAGAAAGTCAAAGCCTAAAATGAAATCTGTGCCTCCCTACTCATGTCTAAATAAGGGGATGCAAATATAAAGTACAGCAAATTGGATTTCAAATCTAAGATTACTTAAGCAGATAAATAGAAGGGGGAAAACAAACAGAATCTTTGTTTTGTCATTAATTTTCCATCAATATGATAGGTAATTTATTCCACAAAAGCTGGATTGTTAAATTTAGCCATACTGTTGTCATGAGAATTGTGAAATTAATGATGTAAAAAATTACCTTATAAATACTGTCATGTAAGGATATTGGTAACTAATACTGGAAATGACAATGAAGCATTAAGCTCTAAGTCAAATTCCAAGAGAAAGCTATATAATATTTATTAAATACTATTGATTTCCTGAAAACTTTATATGAGGCACTTGCTTCAGATTCTTCAAGAGCAAACAAATCTCTAACTTGTTCTCCCAGTGCAGTATTTCTGAGGGCATTTTTAGACACCTGAGACAGTATTAACTTCATTACATTATATTAACTCTGGGTGAAGAACGCGTATTATCCAGTAAATGATTATTGAGAAACGTACCTTTAGAAGAAATAAGACCAGGAAGCAAAGAATGATTATAAATATAGTATGATAAAGATATTTAGATAAGAATGGTCTTTTAAACAGTATAGCTAATAAGTGAATATTTAAATTATGTGAAAGAAAAAGGGAAGAGACAGCTAATTTTCACATATTTAACATACAGTTATTTATACATACATTCACACATGCACACATGCAGACACACACACACTTATATACCTACATAGGTAAAGATGTATTTATGTAAAATTTAAAAGGTTTAGAGAAAATTTACTAATTCATTTAGCTCAGCGAGAAGAATAGATCTTCCTGGTTTTGGTGTTGTACTTTAATCATGCAAGCTCTTATCATTGGGACAGGCTATGTGAAGAGTGTACAGGATTTCCATGCATATTTCTTTGCAACTTATGGTGAATCTATGATTACTTCAAAATAAATGTGTTCTAAAATGGGATAATGTTGTACTAAATTTTTTTTAAGTAAAAAGAGCATTTAGAGGGAAATCATGCTGTGGTTTTGAAAGCAAGATGGTACTAAATGTGAGTTAAAATGTACAAATTATTACAGGAACTAAATTTGATCATAGAATTTAACATAGGAAGTAAAGGATCAATAGGAATTTAAAAATCCATTCTTCTTATAAAGATGTGGTACATATATACAATGGAATATTACTCAGGCATAAAAAGGAATGAAATTCTGCAATTTACAGAGAGGTGGATGGACCTAGAGACTGTCATACAAAGTGAAGTAAGTCAGAAAGAGAAAAACAAATATTGTATACTATCGTTTATGTGTGGAATCTAGAAAAATGATACAGATGAACTTATCTGCAAAGCAGAAATAGCAACACAGATGTAGAGAATGGACGTATGAATACAGGGAGGGGTGGGGAAGGGAGAGTGGAATAAATTGGGGGATTGGAAATGACATATATACAGTACTATGTACAAAAGAGATAACAATGAGAACCTACTGTATAGCACAGGGAACTCTACTCAGTGCTCTGCAGTTACCTAAATGGGAAGGAAATCCAAAAAAGAGGGGATATATGTATACATATAGCTGATTCACTTTGCTGTACAGCAGAAACTAACACCACATTGTAAAGCAACTATACTCCAATAAAAATTAATTTAAAAAATCCATTCTTCTTCTGTAGAAATAAAAACTTGTTTTTATTCATTTACCTGTAATTTATGGTTAAAATTATCTAGAATTTTATGCGGGAAGCATGGCAGAAAGAAATGAGACTTTTATTTCTGAAACCACATGTGAAACATTTTCTAGGGAAAATTTAAAATGGGATTATGAATCACTTGTTCAGGTTTCCTCTTTGAATAGAAAGTCCATTTTGATTATGCAATAATTAAATAAATGTTTTCTTTTGAGTTCATTAAACATCTTAATTCTAGATGGTAAACTTAAAATGTCTCAATATCCTCATCAGAAATCCAGGGCAATAATGTATTTTTCAAAATGTTATTTTCATATGCTTTAGCACTGATAAAATATTTGTTATTCAGTTTATAAATTAATAGAAACAATGAAATATCTCTTAAAATGGTCTGATAAACAATTTATGAAACATAGCAGAGATACACTTTAAAATTATTAAAGAATGAAATAGAAATTTAAAAAAGAATGATATAAAGTTACATAGACTCAAGATACTCATTTATTTTCTAAATAAAATTTGACAAACTAAAATCTTATTAATATGCAAACATAGATAATGTAATTTTGCTTGTTAATAAAGTTTTATTTGAAGTCAGTATGGTCTATTCGTATAAAATAGAGATTGTAAACCATGTGAATTAGTGATTTTTCAGCCCATACCTGAAAGTAGCAGGGCTTCCATGATGTACTGTAAGAATAACTTAAGTATATCATGGAAGAAAGAGCTATTGAAGTAGATTAGGTCATCTATATAATCTCCTTTCAAACTATTAGCTATGATCTGTCTACTTATTTCTGCTCCCCAGTATACATCATCAGCAAAACATTGCCTGGAATTCAGTCCACTCTGATTATCCTGGTTAAAATAGAAAATTCACCTTGAGTCACTTAAAGTTTCTCCTAGTTTCTTTGTGGGATTTTTAGTCTATTCTGCTTCAAAAAGGAACAGCATTTCTCCACATTAATGATATGTGGGCAACTTTGGGAACTTATGTAGACATTAATATGGAAGAAGAGTTGGAAAGAACAGCAATTGAACTGCTGAGATAATTCCCGTCAGCTGCAGTGCTCAGAACTGGCTTGTGTCCATCGGAAGCTTTCTAGTCCTGTGGTCTCACTGAAGGCAGAATTCTGCATATTATCTTTGATCGAGTTCTGCTTGAATGATTTTGGCTGAAGATGGAACATTTTTCCACTCTTCAGAACTTTACTGTTGCACTTGCAACAGTAAATAAATAATCCATGGAGTCATTTATTTTCCTTTTAACTATTAGTTAGTTCTGACTTACAGTTCTGGGTTTAAAATTCACAATATAAATTTTTCATTTGTAAGAACGCTAAAAGTCTGTAGTATTTAGACATAATAACCCAATCCAGTCCTAGTATTATTTTTGTTTTTAAACTACAAAATTGAAATAAATCGTCATTATAACATATTCTACTGTCTTAGTCTGCTAGGGCTGCCATAAAAAAATACCATAGATTGGTGACTTAAAACATTTATTTTCTCACACTTCTGAAGTCTGGATATCTGAGATCAGGGTGCCAGCATAGTCAGTTTCTGATGATGGCTATCTTCCTGGCTCACAGATGGCCACCTTTCCTCTGTGTCCTATATGGACAAGCAAGCTCTCTGGTGTCTCTTCTTATAAGGGCACTAATCCAATCACAAGGGTCCCATGACCCTCAAGACTTTATCTAACCTTAATTGTCTCCCAAATGTCCTATCTCCAAATACCATCACATTGGAGGTTAGAGTCTCAACATATGAATTTGGAGGGAACACAAATATTCAGCCCATAACATCTACCATATCAGGAATCTTCTTAAAAACATGTTTTAACAAAGAGTATGACAATTTCAAGTGTTCTGAAAGGTAACACTGCACAGTGTTTGTAGCACTTGACAACCTTCCTAAGAGCACTATACCATTTTGTACTGAAAACAAACGTGGTGGAGTTTATAAAGGGCTTATAAGAAACTATGATATTTGCTTCCAGGAAATACTGGAAGAGAGGGAAAGTCTACCTGCACTTTATAGTTGATGAAAATTAGGCTCAGAGAGGCACCATGACTTGGCCACCATGTTTCTGAGACAGGAACCCAAGTTTTCATGCTGGCTTCATGAAGATCCTGATATTCATGAATGATATTTTACTCTTCTGTAAAAAAAAAAGTTTCCCAATATTTCTATTTTTTTTCTCTCAACTTTTTCTTTTATTATGAGCAATGGAACAAAATTTTTGGCTAAACATTGAAAACATAAATTTTTCTAGATTTTACTTTCCACAAGTTTTCCTTTATTGATTGATGGTTTGTGTAGTACTTCTGGAGAAATAATCATTTATCTAAAAATTTCAAGGTTACAGCTTTCTAGTAACCTTCCATGAGTAGGTAACAAGTTTCTCTAACATAACATACCAGAACATTTTCTGTGGTTAGAAACAGTAGGAACATTCTCACTGGTCTGCAAAAATGTTTTTAAAGGACTGGCAAAAATATGGAAACCTAATTTTGATTTTACATATTTTCCTATTTCTTACTTCAGTACTCTCTCTGGAATTCTGTCAGATTTATATGTTTTTCTCAGTATGCAAAACCTCGAACTATGCAAACACCGTTCAATAGAAATCTAACCTAGTTCAGTTCACAGAGTATCTGGAATGAACACTAACTTTGGAATCAAATAGCATTTGGTTTGAATCCATATTTTAAGTTGTGTAGCAATTTAACTGTTATACTCAAATTTTTAGCTAAAAAAGACAAAGGATAATAATTACTCTAATATTTACTATGTAGAATTGCAGCAAAGATTAAATGGTTTAAATTATATATCTCAGTACGTAGTAGCCATATATATGGTGGATAATTAACTAATAACCTCTCTTCATTAAAACTTTAGTACTAGTTTATTTTTTTTGTATGACATTCCTTTGGGGTCAGCATATTGTTTTTAGTTTTGAAAAGATTTAAGGGGCTTCCCTGGTGGCGCAGTGGTTAAGCATCCACCTGACAATGCAGGGAACACGGGTTCAAGCCCTGGTCCGGGAAGATCCCACATGCCGTGGAACAACTAAGCCCATGCACCACAACTACTGAGCCTGCACTCTAGAGCCTGCATGCCACAACTACTGAAGACCGCATGCCTAGAAGCTGTGCTCCGCAACAAGAGAAGCTATCACAGTGTGGAAGATCCCACATGCTGCAGAGCAACTAAGTCCATGCGCCACAACTATTGAGCCTGTGCTCTAGAGTCGACATGCCTGCATGCCACTACTGAAGCCCATGTGCCTAGAACCCATGCTCTGCAACCAAGAAAAGCCAAAGCAATGAGAAGCCCGCGCACCACAACGAGGAGTAGCCCTCGTTCGCCGCAACTAGAGAAAGCCCGTGCAGCAATGAAGACCCAAGACAGCCAAAAATAAATTAATTAATTAATTACTTATTTTAAAAAAAGAAAAGATTTAAGATCGAGAAATTTGGAGTCACAATCTAAAAATATTATTGCAGGTTAATAAGTGATGAGTGTTCAGCACATTTTAAACATTCATTATAAATACATATTTTTTATGAATGAAAATAGGAATGAGAGCCAGTGTTAATGTAAAATCTACTTCAATGATATCTTAAGCCTCTTACGAAATTGCTATTTCTAGCCTACTTCTCATAATGGTTAATGGCCATAATGAATGACTCTCTAGTAGTTTAACCTATATATTTGGTCGAAGTCACAGGCTATCATCAGGAGGTTTCTCAGGGTTAGAAAGGACACATAAGTCTGTCATCCATTTACATACCAGAGAACAGACTAGAGGGTAGACATTCCCAGCATGAGGTATCAGGAATTATTGAGATT
Source organism: Balaenoptera ricei (assembly GCF_028023285.1). Classification (NCBI taxonomy): domain Eukaryota; kingdom Metazoa; phylum Chordata; class Mammalia; order Artiodactyla; family Balaenopteridae; genus Balaenoptera; species Balaenoptera ricei. The sequence continues at coordinate 58,723,722 of NC_082642.1, forward strand.
AAGAATTCATCTGAAGTAAAGTTTTTATTTTAATATTTTTATACTGACATATACAAAGTGATAGTAAAGAGCACCAACAGATAAACTTACCTGTACTTTTCTTTTTTTATTTAAGCATTGCTCATAAATAATGTCATCAAAGGCTATATTTAATGTCTGCTCAAATCACAATTTTCTTTAAGTCTGACAGTGGCTTCTTTAAACATAAGGAGATTCTCTTTAAGATGGAGCTTAGTTCCTCATTTCTCAGACATTCATGTTTTTATATCTTAGTCCCAGAACTTAGGAGTATACTGTGCTTCAAGGATAAGCTAGTGACGTGAATTGTGAAATGTGTTTAATTTGAAATTGATCAAAGTGGACCTATGGTATAGCATGATGGTAACAAATTTGAAATGGGTGGAATGGGATGGAGCTTTCAGATCTATGAGTAACTCATATGAGTTTTATCCACACCCTTTCAAGCTTATTTATAAGCATTTGAATCAATGGATTAGTGTTATTATGCCAGGGTGGTTGTCCCTACTGAGTTTGATTTGCAGTATATCGGAAGTAAAAATTATTAATCTTAAAAACCGAGTGACTGATGTTATGCATAAAAATAGATTTATTTCTTTTATCACACTCTTTGGACATTAATTCCCTTGCATTTAACAGAAAATATATTCTCAAAAAGTTTAAAGACATTTGTCTTAAAATTTTTCTTGTAAAGCTATTGGTATGAATTGAATGCTTTTTTAGCTTACTTCCTTAATTGATAGTATATGCTATTTATTAAGCTATGTTGCATCTGAAAGATTGGGCTTGTATATAATTCTTTAACAGGTACATACTTGTTAAAGAGTTGGATTTTTTTGTTTTTTAATTTTTTTTTAAATTTTATTTATTTATTTATGGCTGTGTTGGGTCTTTGTTTCTGTGCGAGGGCTTTCTCTAGTTGTGGCAAGTGGGGGCCACTCTTCATCGCGGTGCGCGGGCCTCTCATTATCGCGGCCTCTCTTGTTGTGGAGCACAGGCTCCAGACGCACAGGCTCAGTAATTGTGGCTCACGGGCCTAGTTGCTCCGTGGCATGTGGGATCTTCCCAGACCAGGGCTCGAACCCGTGTCCCCTGCATTGGCAGGCAGATTCTCAACCACTGCGCCACCAGGGAAGCCCCCAAAGAGTTGGATTTGAACATATAAAGTATGATCAGGATCAAAATTTCATGCAACAACAAAAAAAAAGGAAAGCAAAGTAGTATGAAAGCAGGTTATTTTTTTTAAATGGATGAATGCAGTAAGAAATATAAAATATATATTAAATTATTGCATACTGCTTACTAAATTACTATTATATCTATAAACAAAATAGTTTTCATTTCTGAGTAGCAGTTGAGTTCCTCTGAATTTTTAAAACTCATCTTTAAAAAATAATAATTCTTTCTCCCACCACAATGATTCATTCATTCAACAAATATTTTTGACACATTTACTATGGGGCCAGGCACTCTTGTAAGCATGTGGAATACAGAGGTGAACAGAAGAGACAAATATATGTTATTTGCATGAATAAAACAAGTTTACTTATATAATTTTGGCTCAACCAAAAAAAAATGTATAGAATGCAGCGAATTTTTCATGGATTCCCACTTCTAACAAGATTTTTAAATATTTGGTGTTTCTGATAATTATTCTCTTAAATTTCTGTGTTTTCTTTCTGTCTCATTCATCTGTCTTTCTCTATATGTAAAATATAAGGTCATGCTACATTTATGTTTCTATATCCTTTTATTTAAACACGTTATAATCTTGTGACCATATTTCTGCACTTGGGTTATTTTTAAATGTATGCTTTTTAATAATAGATTGTGACATTTTATTTATTAATTTCCTTTTTTAGTTACTTAGTGGTCTCCATCCTTTGCTATTATAAACAGAGCTAAATTGTTCATCTTTTCACAGAGTATGGAAAGCATTGTATAAACTGCTGTTTATTTCCTTAGGATTAATTTCCAGATTTAAAATTAATAGATCAAGGCATGAATAAAATGCCCTTAAAAATTTTATACTTGTTTTCATTTCACCCAGTGTATAAGAGTTCCCATGTTACCACATTCCTATAAATGCTTGATATTTATTTTAAGCTTTGACAGCTTGATAGTACAAAAGTAGTATAACTTTGTTTTTTATTATGAGAGAGATTTAAATGATTTTCATAAGTATTATAACCATTTGTTGTGTTTCTTCTTTTCTGCATTGCCTTTTAATATAATTTCTTTATCATTTTATCATGCTACTTCTTAATCATTTATGTATTTTATATTATAATTTATACAAACTATGAAGAATTTCAAAGTGTTATCGGTTAAGTTGGACATTTTATTTTCCAATTCATTTGTGTATTAGGGTATTCCAGAGAAATATAGCCAGTAGGATATGTGCCTGTGTGAGTGCACAGGAGGGAGAGAGAAAGAGAAAAAGAGAGAGATTTATTATTTATTACCAGGAATTGGCATATGTGATTGTGGAGGTTCAGAAATCCAGCCCCAGGAGAGCCAGTGGTGAAAGTTCCAGTCCAAGAAGGAGTCTGAAGGCAGGAGAAAACTGATGTCCCACCTTGAAGACAGAGAAATAATTCTTTCTTACTCAGCCTTTTCCTATATTCAAGCCTTCAGTGGATCGGATGAGGCCCACCCACACTGGGGCACTGGGGAGGGCAATCTGTTTTACTCAGTCTACTGATTCATATGTAAATCTCATCCAGAAACACTCTCTGGGCATACCTTGGCCTCCTCAAATTGACACATAAAATTAACCATCAAAACTTACCTTTTAATTTTTAACAATTCTTGTTACTTTTTAATATTTTTATTATGTGTTATATAATTAAACATATCTGTCTTTTACCTTGTCTTTTATCAGCTTTTTTTTGCTTTAGAACATATTTTCCATGGTAAAATTGTTTGACTATTTAAGCATATTTTCTTCTAGTCTTTATGTGCTTTTATTAATTATTATTCAAATATTTTAGTATAAAGAAGACAGTAATTGTCTATTGTTTCATAATTAATTTAGCATCACGTGATAGAAATCATACTTATTAGAAATGACATTTTTTTAAAATTTATGAATTCTTATACAATGAAGGTGTTTATAACATGTTTTATTCATCTATTTTGGGCATAGACAAATATTTAAATAATTGAGATTATTAACCCACTAAGTTTGGTAACTAGTTTATTTTTAATGCATTTCCTTTTGTTAAAATAAGATTAAGCATTTTAAAATTAAGTTTTCAGGGTCGACTTTATTGTCATCATAGATTTCTGGGAGTTATCTTCATATTCTATAATTTAATCTTTTCTTTATTTTACATGTGTCAGGTATCTACTCCCTGTATTTGCCTTGTCTTTTCACTTTTTTCATGGTATCTTTTGATGAACAGAACTTCCTCATTTTCTGTATTTGGTTGTTTAATATTCCCTGGTTATTCTTTCATATTAAATTTATAATTATGTATTTTTTTAACATCTTAATAATGACCTTTCAAGATTTTTATTGGAAATTTATTAAAATTTTAAATTATTTTGGAAGAACTGACACTTTTACAGTATTATATATTCAGTATAATATACTACATAAATTCTGTATAATACAGAATATGTACAATATTATATATTCACATTGAGGTACATCTAGGGCTATCCTTTTAATAAGTAATTTATTATTTACTTAGTAGAATTTTAAAGCTTAGTTTTGTTTCACTCAGACCACGTATTTCTTAAATTTATTTCCAATAATTCATAACTTTGGTGGGGAGAGATTGTAAATATGATGCTTCTTCCATTATGTTTTCCCAACTCTTGTTAATTTTATAGATGAAAACTATTTGTAGAAAGCACTGTGTCTATTTACTGTTGACTGAAAAAAAATGCACAACCTAAAAGTTGAGAGTTATGTTTTATTAGGTGGACAAAACTGAGAACTTAAGCCCAGGACACAGCATCACAGATAATTTTGAGAGGCTGCTCCAGAGAGACAAGGGAGGAGCCAGGATATACAGGGGTTTTTGCAACAAAGACCAGATAGTCAGAGCATCAAAAGATTACTGTCAATTAAGGAAAATCAGACATCTCAAGTTAAGGAATGTAGTGCTTTCCTATATATGGGAAGACGCAAAGTCTGGCCCCATTGAAATCATCCTTTGTTGTGTACCTCAGCAATCTGGGGCCAGTATCTTGTGCTTCTTATCCTGAGTTTCCTTGGAGTGCACCGTGGGCTGGCTGTAATGTGATGGCTTGTTGGCTGCAACATTCTTTGTTTACTGATATGGCAGGCAAAATTTTTCATTCACACTACCCTTCTTCCATTCCCCATTCTTTCCTGCTAACTGAAGTCCCTAGAGTCAGGTATTCAAACTCCTCCCACGTTACTTTGTAACTCCAACTCCAGCTCCAACAGTTTTTTTCTGATTATACAAAGTTAGTCATGATACACTTATTGCTCTTTTTAATGACTGAAGTGGGAATGGGCATATAGCCAATTCTGGCCAATGGTACTGGAGGCAATGCCTTTTGTTGGACTTCAGAGGATCATATCATCAGTCATAAGACCATGTATCCAGAACAGACAACTTTCTGCTTCTTTTTAAGATTGTTGCTTTACACGGTATACTTCCTGGGAACTTCTGCCACTATCTTAGCCCAAGGATGAAGCATTTAATCTACAGAGGGCAGATCAAGAGAATCATAGAAAAGTACCAGAACATGGAATGCACTAAATCTGAAGCCTATTCTACCTATGAATTTCTTCTCATATGAAATAATGTCATAAATTTATACTAGTTTGAGACAAAGATTTTTCTATTATTGAGGCTAAAATCATTTTAACTAATAAACAATTATATTTATAGTTGTTTTATAACCTGATATCACATGAATGTTCTTTTCAGTTAAATATATATTTGATTTTCTTTGGATTTTAATCATATCATGTGAAAATAATCAGGTTCCAACATGTAAGGAGCCTGAAAACCATTAATTCATTCCTTCAGTAAAAAAAAAAAAGGTGAAAAAACTGAAAGCTATTCTTGAATCCAAGAAAGCTAAGTTTTCAGGGCAATATGCTACTCTGCAATCTGGGAGTATAGGTACATCTAGAGACACAGCTGAGATCTGCTTACCTAGAACAAAAGCAACTGAAGCCATAAATTGGTAGGGACAATTAAGTGGCAATTTTGACAAATTGCTGGAGGCTAAGTGAACTAGTGTTAGTGTGAGAAACAGCTGCAGGCTACAGTCTCAGGGGAGAGGGGCACTCTTTCTGGCATCTTACCTCCAGGAAATTTATGATTCTCACGGTGAAGAGCCAAGAAAGATCCTTCCCTGATTTTGGCAGGGGGAGGAGAAAAGCAACCATTGAAAAACACACCTAGAATATTCTCCAATACAAAGCCCTGTTTTCCAGGAAGAAGGGCTTTATCAGAGATATATCTCACCAAGGGAAAGGCAATTCCCTGACTCCAGCACTCTCTAGCCTTCCTGTGTTACATAGGAGGAGGGTGCTAAGAAACACTTGTGAAAAGTACAGCCTAGGCACACAGACCCAGGGAAAACCTGAGATTTCATCATAAAATTAGAGAATGTTTCCCTTCTGCCACACCTACCATCACACCAACAGGGTTTCAGTATAATCTCAGTGGATTATAGCTAAAAGGCTGAGGAAGGGACACTAGAGGATTTTGAAGCTTCTGGCACCCACTGATACGGCAAACATTAAATAGAGCCCAATTTCTAGGCAGATTAACATAAAACCTCACACTAATGGCCTCTTTATCTCAATTCTCCCTGATAGAATTTGATTGGTTTTCAACAAAAATTACAGGCATGCTAAATAGGCAAGAGAAGCAAACAAATGATCAGAACCTTTCTCCAATATGACACAGATGTTGGAAATATTAGAGATGGAATTTCAAATAAGTATAAATAATATATTTAGGGCTCTAATGGAAAAAATAAACAATATGCAAGAACAGATGGGTAATATAACCAGAGAGATGAAAACTCTAAGAAAGAATCAGAATAAAATTTTGTAAGTCAAAACAGAAATACAGTGTACCTGACTGGGCATAGACAAGGGAAAAATCAAGAAACTTGAAGATATTTTAATAGAATTTTACAAAATGGAAATGCAAAAAGGAAAAAAAAAAAAGAACATCCAGAACTATGGGTTAATTACAAAGGGTAACATATGTGTAATTGGTATACCAGAAAAAGAAGAAAGAACAGAAGTAATGTTTGAAGTAATAATGGCTGAGAACGTTTCAAAATTAATGATAGATACCAAATAACAATTGCAAGAAAATCAGAGAACATCAAGCAAAATAATATCAAAACTATCTATACCTAGGCATATATTCAAACTGAAGAAAACCAAAGACAAAGAGAAAGGAACTAGAGAATCAAAACACTCCATCTATAGAAAAATAAGGATACAAATTACATAAGACTTCTAGTCTTCAACCATGCAAGCAAGAAGAGAGTGGAGCAAAACATGTAAAGTATCAAAAAAAGAAGAAAAAACACCCACATAGCGTTCTATTTCTAGAAAAATTATCCTTCTAAAATGAGGGAGAAATAATGACTTTCTTAGGCAAACAAAAACTGCGGGAATTTATCAACAGCAGAACTACCTTACAAGAAATGCTCAAACTCCTTCAGGGAGAAGGAAATGATAGAGGTCAGAAACCTGGACCTAGGTTTAAAAAAAAAAAAGGAAAAGTGTTGGAGAAGAAACAAATGCAGGTAAATTAAATTTTTTTTTTCTTACGTAATCTAAAAGATAACTGTTTGAGATAATAGTGACATCAATGTATTGGGCAATAATAGCACAGGGATAAGTGAAATCAATGACAGCAAAGTCATAAGAGATAGGAGATAGAACTATCTCCTATCAGAGATAGTGGGAATACTCTGTTAAAGGGTAGCTGCACTACACACAAAATAACATAGTGTTTTTTGAGGTTAGCTTAAATTAGTTTAAAAATGCATATTTCAAACTCTGACTTGCTCACTAACAATTTTTTAAAAAGAGGTATAATTAGTATGCTAAGAGAAGATGAAATAGACTCAAATAATATTAATTAAAACCAGGGAAGCCAGGAAAAGGGGGGGAAAGAAACAAAAACTACAACAAATTAGAAGTAGATACAAACTTGATAGATATTATTAACCCAACTATATTACTAATTACTCTAAATGTGAAAAGTCCAGTTGGATCAGTTAAAAGACAGAGACCATCAGAGTACATAAAAGACCTAATTATATGCTGTCTACAAGAAACACACTTTAAAGACTCAGGTTAAAAATAAGGGATGATTCACCATGCTAACACAAATCAAAAGCTAGACAAGCTATAAAATTGAGGCAAAGCCAACTTCAGAACAAGGAAAATTCTCAGCGATAGAGAGGAGCATCACGTAATGATAAATGGGTTAATGTCTCAAGAAGACATAACAGTTCCTAATGTCTCTACACTGAACAGCATGCTGTTAACATACTGACGCAAAAACTGATAGAACTGTTAAAAAAAAGAAAAAGTCCACTATTATGGTTGGGGGCTTCACCATGCTTCTCTCAGTAATTGATGATCAAGCATACGGAAAATTATTAAGGATATAGTTGACCTGAGTAGAACTATTAACAAACTTGTTCTAATTGAAAATAATCATGACTTTCTCCTGCTTTCCAGGAATTATCTTCTTCTTTAAAAATTTACTTACAATGAAAAAATTATCCAGCATGATGATAGGAATCATTGTGTGAAAATAGGAATCTTCTTATATTTTACCTGATAAAAAGTATGCTTCACAGGGCTTTTTGGTTATTTCTGTTGAACTTTTGTATAAATCTGAATAGCTGAATAGCTTATCAACTCAAGATTGAGCTTTCTCAAAAATGCTAAGAATGGTGGATATTCCACATTGATAATTGAAAGAAGATATACTTGATTTGATATCTTTCCCTTTGCCCTAATGGTTACTTAGTAAGTTTAGTGCTTGGCTGTAAAAATCATAGAGTGATTTTATTCTTATCCCAGGGGTTGGTTATGAGATACATGTGACCCAGGCAACATTTTCTGCCTCAGCAAAAACTGCTGAGACTTTACTTTTTTTGTATCAGACAGCACGAAAAATACAAAATATTAATCAAATTTGTTTCAGAAAAAATAACTACTTAATATAAACAATCCCTTAAAGATTCAATATAAAAATTTTGAAAACCATTCAAACTACAACTACTGATGTTTATACTAGTAGTTGTGCTAATAGAGCAGAATAAAACTAGACATGACTGTGGTTAGTAACTAATACTTTATGGTATCAATCACTATTGGTATATATACAAATATCTTGATAGTTATGTTTTTTCTGGCAATTTCCAGAATTTTCCAATTAATGGAGAGAGTCCATGATACAAAATACGTGAGGGATCGAATGCAAGTTTTTCAATCCATCTGACACTTACCTATGGACATCATAGAGGGCTTGTCAAACAAATGTTATTTGTCCTAATGGAGCAGACATTAACATTAACACATCTTAATGATTAATTGGCAAAAATTTAAGGAAATTAAAGTTCTTAAGGATGATTCTTGGCCAATGTTTGATGCCAATAGAGTTGTGAGCAACTGACATCTTATTGGATCACTAGTTAACTGCATCATAATCTGAAGCATATTTTTTCTCTCTTTCCATTTAGATATCCATCTAAATGATAGATATCTATAATTAGGAGGTTAACATATATTATTCTAAATTATATCTTTTATTAAATAAGGTTTGTTTTTTCTTAAATCTAAATGTGCCAGTATATCTAATTGGAATATGAATGTTATGCTACCTGTGTCTTTGATTAGTTTCTATCCTAAAGAAAAAGCGTATAAAGATTTTTTTTTTATTGGGGAGAAATTAGCTTTTGTGTAACAGTTTATATTTAGCTGGTCACTCTTCCTGTTCCCCAAACCCCTTGCCTGGAATTATGGACCTTTTTCACCTTCTTTAGTCCTATGTGTGTCTATTCCATGCAGCCTGGATTGCACAGACAGGCTCCTGTTAGGTGCTGCCTACACTGTTTTTCATGTTCTTAGCTTGCTTTTCTTATTGGTTGTCTGGATTTATTTGTAATAATTTTGACTTACTTCTGTGACCTGCATATTCAGTATCGAGGTCTTTCTTTTGCCCAGTTTTTTATCTCCTCTTAAACTCAGCTACTCATTGGTGCTCCACTTACCATTGCTCATTTAAGTCCTTTCTCCAGCTCTACCATAACAGTTTCCAGATCTTTACAGATTTCTATTCTGCATCTGTGTTACTCTTCTACTTTAAATTCTGGGATCATCAGATTCTGTAGCCTAGAGTTCTAAGTCTGAAAGTACTCAAGATAAGATGGCAACATTATCTTGTCAGGAATTAATCTGTGAGTTTATTAAATATTTCCCTTCCTCATCATTCTCTCCCTGAGAACCCAAGGGCAACTTTTGTCCTCTGCCTGTTCACACTGAAACAGAAATGTATACACTAACATTTCTGGCCTGAGTAGACAATAGAAAGATTTGAAAGTGTGCTTGCCTGAAATAGATGAAATTGGGGCTGGAAGAAAGGAGAGGAAGAGGCAGAAGGTTGACCTGGATTGTAAAGGAAGGAGTGAAGAAAGAGAGGGAAAGGGACCTTGCATCTTGAAGACAGGCAGCAGAGTAGGAGGATACAGCATCAAACTCTCCTAAATACTGTCTGCCTGGACATATTCAGTCCTCTCAGTACAAGATTTGGATGATTTTTAACTTTAGAGAGAATGACAGCATAACAGAAAACCTTACTTTCTGACTGAGGTAGAACTTCTCAGTTAGGAATTATCCTTTAGGACAGGCAGTGGTAGACGTAACCCCTGTGTTATAATAAGATGCATTTCTACTTTTTATTATCAATAAAGTGGCAATAAAACTTAGCTTCTCAGAAAGAGAAAGAAATCACATCTTTTCAAAACAAAACCAGCTTTCCTCATTGACTTCCATTTTCAAGTTTTCCATGAGTCAAATGAAGATGTATTCCATTAAGTATTTCTGTTTGAGGGATACTGTTATCTATCTTTGATATTTTAATATTAGTAGAAAATGTTATCACTAATTTTCCTAATAGATACAAGGGAAAAAAAAGACTTTTCAGATGTTTTATGTTCTCAGGGACCTGAAAGTAATATAACTTAAATGACTGCAGTATGAACTTTGTTATAGAATTTTAAATTTATACTTATACAAAAAAAAAAAAAACGGGGAACAGTGAAAAATTATTTTATACTCAAAAACTGATACTATTATTTAATAATATAAAATGTTTTAGGAAAATAAAAATTTAAGTTTTGTGTTGCCTATTTTGGTTTAATAAAATCTTATATGCATGTTTTGATGCAATCATATTAGTCATTTTAAAATAAAATCAGCATTTGAATAAGTGCAAAATGAATGCAAATATTATTAATTAAGCCTACTACCCACTATATTTTAATTAATGCCCTATAAAGATATATTTGTTCAAATATTTTTTTCTTAGAGGATCAGAAAAAATAAAGTTGCAGAATATTAAATCAGATTGAAATGTAATATCTTGGAATGTATTTTTGAGTAGAACAACTCCTAGATATTTATAATCATATATAACATGGGTAAAAAATACATAGAAAAATTTTATTGTGCCCCTAAAATGGAAAACATATTTCTTAAGAGGATTATAATTATTCCATACAAAATTCTTAGTATTTTGTTAACTGTGATTTTGAGATTTATTTTTTCTAATTGCACTATTACTAAAATAAATATTAAGTTCACTTTTGAGAGATGAACATTCACTGAAATTATGAGACATTTTATGTATAAATTATACAGTTAATCATCTGCAATCTAGTCTCTAATTAAAGAACAATTATGAAACATTTCTTAGTGCTAATTTTAACTTTTAAGTACAATTACCAACCTTTATAAATAAACCAGTGTAGGAAATCAGCCAGCAAATGTCTTTGCATTTTTCTAGTTATCAGTACTTTCTTCATCATTACAGTGAAAATAATAGTGATTTCAAAGGACATTTATTATTCTTATTGTATTAAAAATTCAGATAACATTCACAAGTATTAAAAAAGTAAGATTTAAATAGAAATGTTATAATTCAGGTTGAAACTAAACTTAAATGGAAAGATAATTATTTAAGTATCTCTAAAATATGTTTCTTAGGTTATTTAGTGTGAAAGAAAGAAAGAAGAAAGAAAGAAAGAAAGAAAGAAAGAAAGAAAGAAAGAAAGAAAGAAAGAAAAGAAAGAAAGAGGAAGGAAAGAAAAGAGAGAGGAAGGAAGGAAGGAAGGGAGAGAAGGAGGGAGGGAGGGAGGAAGGGACAAATAGAGAAGAGGCTCTGTATTTGTTAGCAGGAAATGAAATAATTTATTTTAGAATTACTTTGAGTTTTCCAGGTAAAAGTGTACAACAGAATATTTGAAATGCTAGAGCTCGGGAAAATAAATTGGTGATAAATGTGAAATTTAATAAATGTAATATGGGTAGATAAAAGGAAGAGCATGTGGAAAGAGAATGTAAGAACACCAAAAACAGTCTTTAGGGATAGAAGAAAGGCATATGTGCAAGAGTAAATCAAAGAAGTAAAGCTATTGAATAGCACAATGTTACAGGAGCTAAAAGAAGAAAGTGTTTTCAAGAAGTAAGAGTGTGTGGTCAAACCATGAAAGACTGAAAAATAAAGGCAAGTAACTTGGTTTCATATTTTGGAGGGAATGGAACATATGAGAGGCACACAAATCACTTCTGAAAGTGAAATATATAGTTATAAATCCCTAAATATAGTTATAAATCCCTACGTTAGAAAATAATAAGTACCTTAAATCAATACCCTAAACTTTCATTTCCAAAATCTATTTAGAGAAGAAAACAAAACAAAACAAAACAAAAAACAGCTGTGCTTTTGCCTAATTTCCTTCCTATTCCTTTTTGGGGCAATATCTCCCAGTTGGAGAAACTACCAATAAATCTTTATTTTTAGTAAATCCAATCAAGTTGTCCTGCCTCCACTGGCCAGGAGTGGACATGGACATGTAACCATGTGATATCACTCAGATGCTTTAATTAGGAATTTTAAATATTAAAATATCCAAAATATCCATTGTAATTTAAGCTGATAAACAGCAATGGAGGCACCTGAGGAGACTATTCTTTGGTTCCTTGTACCTACTGCCCTAGAACTCTTTTGCATCTCATCAATCCTTAACCATGCAATTCAAAATTTCCTTTCGGAATTGAGCTGTCCCATATCTTTCCAATAAATTCTTGGTTTCAGGTAGACAGAGTGTTTCTAGGTTAACTGCCATAAAATTCAACTCAATATAACTTTACACAATAGGATAGATGAGAATGTTTTCTATTTTTGTTGAAATATGAAAGCAATATATGGTATAAAATATTTAGGAACAAGTTTTGCAAGACAGTGTAGGATCTGAATGAGAACACTGCAAACATTTATCAAGTTTTTAATGAAAACCTTCAAACCTATGTACTATAGGATATACACACTTCCTGAATAGAATTATTTGGTATTCAAAATGTCAAATTTCCTCAAATTACTTTATTTTAATTTTTTAAATTATTGGAAAATTTCAAACAACTGAACATGGTCAAAAAGAAAATATCAAACATCTATGTTGTCACCATTTGGAATTTACCATTTTCAGTGATTTTGCCTACTTGTTTCTAGATATATTTTTGTTTTTCCTAGTTTTATTTTTACAAAAGACAGTCATTCTGTTATTATTATTTTTTTAAAATCATTATTTATTTATTTATTTATTTATGGCTGTGTTGGGTCTTCGTTTCTGTGTGAGGGCTTTCTCTACTTGGGGCAAGTGGGGGCCACTCTTCATCGCGGTGCGCAGGCCTCTCACTATCGCCGCCTCTCTTGTTGCGGAGCACAGGCTCCAGACGCGCAGGCTCAGCAATTGTGGCTCACGGGCCTAGTCACTCCGTGGCATGTGGGATCTTCCCAGACCAGGGCTCGAACCCGTGTCCCCTGCATTGGCAGGCAGATTCTCAACCACTGCGCACCAGGGAAGCCCCATTCTGTTATGTTTTAATGCTATATGCATTGAAAGGAATTTTTTAAATGTCAAAAATTAAACAAATATGAAATTAATAAAAATAACCTAAAATTTAACTATCGACTGATTTTCTTCATTTATATTAGGGGGGCCCATTCCAGGAATTTTTCTATGAATATAATCAGAGATAAATATGAATGGATAAGTTGACTATAATGTAAAACAATAACACTTTTATAAAAATGATAATATACCACTGATTGTACTATAATTAAAATATTACATTTACGTTTTCATATCCTTTTGTGTTTTTTTCTTATTTTTGTCTTGTATGTAGAAAAAAAGATACTAAGTAAAACTGGTTAATGAGTTTCAAAAATTATTTTTTAACAGAAAGGATATTATTTCTTGAAAAATAACTCTAAGGTTTAAAAATACTTATGAAAAGTATTAGGATGTTTGAGTGATAATGATATTTGCAGTCCCCTGCTTTATTATAAAGACTATTGACGTCCTCCTTTGAAAGATGAGAACATAAGCACTTTTAGCCTTCTTTCCAGGTATGCTCTTCATCACTGATCTTTGTTAACCAGGTTATAATTTTTATACTATGCAAATTCATTATATTCAATTAGCTTTGCTAACTTTAATCCCTCGCTTTGTTTAGCACTGATTCTATATTTAAGTAAACTCAAGGCTCACATGATTTCTCTGTTCCTGAGACCTTTATATTCATTTTCCTCTTAATTGCCTGGATACTCAATATTAACTGTTTTTTTCCCAAGAAAGGCCAGTAGGTGTTATCTTTTATGAATTCTTACATATTTGAAGGTATTAGCCTACAATGTTCTTGCCTCATAATAGCTTTGACAGATTGTGGTATAAAATGTAACAGCCTCATTAAAAAATTTTGAAAAGTATTTTCTCCTTTCACTGATCTCTGCAAAAGCAAATATTTTAAAATATTTGCCAGTAAAATTATCTGGGCCTGAAATTAACTTTCTGAGAGCATAAGTATTGCATGTACTTTCCAAAGAATATCTACTTGGCAGTTGAGTATCAAGTCCAATTTTTCATTTGTTTTTTCAAAACTATATTCTTCCTGAATTTTAGATTTCTTTAATCAGTTTTCAGGAAAGCTTTATTCAAATTTCTTATATGATGGTAGATTTGTTTATTTCTCCTTTACATCTGCCAAGTTTTTTAATATTTTACTCCATGATATTAAATACATAAAAATTAGGATTTATAATAACATATTGAATTTGATATTTTATTATTATGAAATAATTCTCTTTATCTCAAAAATCTACATACTCTGATATAAATATAACTGCAACGACTTTATTTTGTTACTGTTAACATGGTATATATTTTCCCATCACTTGATTTTCAACCTTTCTGTATCCTTACACTTAAGATGCTTACTAAAGAGTAAGCAACATTTTTAAAAATCTAGTCTTATAATGTTTGTCTTATTGTTGTCTATAATTTACTTCAAATATAAAAGTTTAGTCTTGGATTTATATTTGTTCCATCTGTCCTATGTTCAATTTTTGCTTCTTTAAATTTTTTTTTCTATTTATTTTTTCTGTATTATTATACATTCTTTTACCATTATTTTTTAAATTTATTTTATTGAAGTATAGTTGATTTACAATGTTGTGTTAGTTTCTGCTGTACAGCAAAGCGACTCAATTATTACATATATATATTATTTTTCATATTATTTTCCTTTATGGTTTGTTACAGGATATTGAATATAGTTCCCTGTACTATATGGTAGGACCTTATTGTTTATCCATTCTATATATAATAGTTTGCGTTTGCTAATCCCAAACTCCTAATCCATCCTTCCCCCATCTTTCCACCCCCTTGGCAACCACATGTCTGTTCTCTATGTCTGTGAGTCTGTTTCTGTTTCTTAGATAAGTTCATTTGTGTCATATTTTAGATTCCACATATAAGTGATATCATATGGTATTTGTATTTCTCTTTTTGATTTACATCACTAGTATGATAATCTCTAGGTCCATCCATGTTGCTGCAAATGGCATTATTTCATTCTTTTTTATGGCTGAGTAATAGTCCATTGTATATAAATACCACATTTTCTTTATCTAGTCATCTGTTGATGGACATTTCGGTTGCTTCCATGTCTTGGCTATTGTATCAATAAATAGTGCTACTATGAACATAGGGGTGCTTGTATCTTTTCAGATTATAGTTTTCTCTGGATATATGCCCATGAGTAGGATTGCTGGATCATATGGTAACTCTATTTTTAGTTTTTTGAGGCAACTCCATACTGTTTTCCATAGTAGTTGCACCAATTTACATTCTTACCAACATGTAGGAGAGCTCCCTTTTCTCCACACTCTCTCCAGCACTTGTTATTTGTAGACTTTTTAATGGTGGCCATAATGACTTGTGTGAAGTGGTAACTCATTGTAGTTTTGATTTCCATTTCTCTAATGATTAGTGATGATGACCATCTTTTCATGGGTCTATTGGCAATCTGTATGTCTTCTTTAGAGATATGTCTATTTAGGTCTTCTGCCCATTGTTTGATTGGGTTTTTTTTGTTATTGAGTTGTAAGAGCTGTTTGTATATTTTGGAATTTAAGCCCTTGTCAGTCATATCATTTGTTTTTTACCATTATGTTAGTAAACAGTTTAAAAATTAAAAAATACATACATCCTTAAATTATTAAGTCTAATGTCAATAATCACTTTCACCACATCCCAGACAATGCAAGAACCTAGAATACTGTATTTTTATTAGCCCCCTCCTTTTGTACAATTTTATTGTACATTTATTGTGTATTTTAATACAACATATACTTTAAATCCCATGAGAATATTGTATATATATATATATATATATATATATATATATATGTAAAACTGTTTTCCCAGTACTCTTTCTTTACTTACTTTACTTACTTCTGAATGTATGCTTTTCCATCTGCTATCATTTTCCTTATGACTAAAGAACTCCCTACAAAATTCTTCTTACTATTTTGTTTATTGAAGTTCTCCAAGTACCATTTCCCAATTTTATTTTTCTAAATTTTTATATTTTCCTTTCTTATATTTTCCTTTATTTATGGACTTAGGATTTTAGGCTGGTGCTGATTTTTTTTTTTTTTTTTGCAGTATTTTAGAGAACTTTTGTTTTTAAACTTTCTTTTGTAATGTTGGCTCTTATTTTTGTTCATTTGAAAGTACTGTGTCCTGCCTTACCCCTTGCTCCTTTTAGTATTTCTTCTAGAACTTGTTACAAATGTAATCCTTGTTCTTTGATGATATCATATCTGACTAAATGAGGCTTATGCTTAAATGACACTCTAGATATGGCTTTGGCTGCAAAATTGATTTGTTTAACTATAAAAGATAAAAACAGGACAGACTCTTAATGAACCTACACATACAACTGTATATTCATCTAAAGAAGCTCAGTAAAATATTTGTCTATATGATTTAAATATTCTTTGCTTCAACAAAAATCAGGCACCATTCAAAAAATATTCCCATCAGTTTACATAGTATAGTATACCATGGTGTTCTCCACCTTTTTTGTGTTAATACAACTTTACAATCTTAAATATTATTTTTAAATAGAATTTGATAATAGAAATAAAACTTAAATGTCTTATAAACCCTAAAAGTGAAACTTTGAATCCTTTAGGCTTATCTTTTCTACCTGACAGAAATCTGTAAGTTTACATTTAATTTCACCGTTTCGGGGATCTAATAAAATAATAAATAGCAAAATAAAACACAGGTGCATTCTCCTAGATAATTATATAATTCTAGAGTTAGCCTGTGAAACAATGACATTGAAAGGACATGTAGTCATCCCCCTGCTTTATTTCCAAGTTGTGGATATTTCTTTACTTAACAAAAGTAATGGTAAAAAGAATCTTGCCACACATAAAAGGCTTAAGCAAGGTCACTCAAACACAGAAAGCAATTCATTTAACTTTCACAATCTGACATGATATTGTAACTTTCACAAGGGAACTATTTTATCAACTGCTAAGAACCACACATGATAAGTGAAAATAGTGTACCTAGTGCCAGTCTGTATCTTTTAATTAAAAATATAAATTACTAGTAAGTAATATTAAAAATATAAACAACTAATTTTGCACAATTACATATACTCTCAAGCCATTTCCTTGACTCAGTAAAATGGCATGAAAAAACCAGCTCAGGCTTTACGCCCACCTTACCGAGTATATTCCAATTTTAAGCCAAAGTATAAGAAACATATCTGCTTATTGTGTTGTATTTTGAAGACTCAGATTAAGCACAGAAGTATAAAAATAAAGAGTTTATATATTATCAAAATGTCACCGTGTCCATCTATGAGTCTATATGTTAAAGAATTAGAATTTTTTAATCAGTTGAATTTCAGAAGAGATACCACCTTTAGATCACATTTAAATAGAACCTAATTTCCTTAATTGAGAAAAAAATCCTGAACAGGTTAAAAATAACTTTCTATGCCCAACACATCTCTTTCCACTCACATAGATGACATTTTAAACACCTGCTGTTGTAAGTGATCTTATTATCCTTAACAGCCAAACCTGGGAATGGCAGGGCTCTTACTGCCCTTCGTGTTCAAATAGTCCACCTGTTTTTAATTAGTTAAACAATCAATCTACCTATAGCAAGCTATTTTGGGGTTATAATGACAGCTGCTATAAGGGCAGAACTTTCATTTAACCCAATCACATTTTCCATTTTCCAATCCTATCTATTACATATATAGTTTGTTACCCGCTATGCAATAGCAAAATAAGAGTTTCCAGTGAGATTCCATCTTTGTAGGATAATTTATATTTTATATAATCTTTTTAAAGATTCTTTAAAATATAGGAAGAACAAGAACTTGAAATCAGACTGTTCACTTATGAGATAATTTTTTATATTTATTTCATTTATTTTTATTTCATGGCATTTGTACTTCTAAACAGACTTCAAGGCAAAAATTTTTTTTGGAAAGAAAACTAGTTTATTTCAATGACTTCTTTCAAGTGGATCCACGTTTTGGATAAACAGGCTTAGTAAAAAAAAAATACAATCAGTAATTAAAAGGAAACAAATTTTAAAAAGCAAACTGATAGACTCTCCACTAGAGGATCCATGTTCTGGACATACAGACTGTTTTGATATACTGCTGTCCAAGACAGACAGACAGAGAGAGAGAGAGAGAGAGAGAGAGGAGAGAGAGGAGAGAGAGAGAGAGAGAGAGGAGAGAGGGAGAGAGAGAGAGAGAGAGAGAGAGAGAGAGAGAGAGAGAGAGAGGAGAGAGGAGAGAGGAGAGAGGAGAGAGAGGAGAGAGGAGAGAGGAGAGAGGAGAGAGGAGAGAGGAGAGAGGAGAGAGGAGAGAGGAGAGAGGAGAGAGGAGAGAGGAGAGAGAGAGAGAGAGAGAGAGAGAGAGAGAGAGGAGAGAGGAGAGAGGAGAGAGGAGAGAGGAGAGAGGAGAGAGGAGAGAGGAGAGAGGAGAGAGGAGAGAGGAGAGAGGAGGGAGAGAGAGAGAGAGAGAGAGAGAGAGAGAACGTGAGAGAACGTGCTAGCTCCAGGAACACACCTGAAGTCAATCAAGATTTTATTTAGTTTGCTGCAGAAAGGGAGAGCACACCTTCAGGGACCCTTGAGGGACTCAGTAAAGGGAGTTGGGTGTGTGCTGGATAGTTCTAAAGGGGTATTAGGTAAGTGAGGACCAGTTCTAGATTAGATATGACTGAGTACTGACTGTGTGTCTGCTGTTAGAAATAATGTTCAGAAATGCTGACTCACAAATAATATTTAAAGTTGTAGAAATGGATGAGAGCACTTCTATGGAGAGTGAATGAAGATAACAAGGAGTGTTCTGAAAACCAAGCTCTGGAGCACTTCACAACAAGAAAATACATCCAGTAAGGTAAGAGGAAAACCAAGACGCTGATGTCCCACAGACAAAGGTAAAAAGTGTTTGTACAAGATTAATAGTTTCGCTGTTGTTTGTGAATATTGATTGAGTCTGACTCTAGAGCCCTATCAGGGTATATCAGAGTAAGAACAGGGTAGCTGGGAATTTGGCTACAGGAAAAAAAAAAAAAAAATGGCTTGACTACATTTTGGTTGTTTTTGCTTTTTTTTAAAGAATGGTAAACACTTTCATACCATGCTTAATAATTTTAATATTTTCCTCATTCAATTGTTATAAAAGTTACAACAATGAGGTTTCTGTTTTTCAATCCATATAATAGTTAAGTAAATTTCAGTGATTTGTCCCAAGTTATATGATTACTAAGTGAATTGCAGAGCTCAGACTATGGTTTCTGTTTCCATTTGTGGCTTTTATCACTATATTTAACTGAAATTGCAGACCAATGGTTTGTCATCTCTGGCAGCATGTTAGAACTATGTGTGGAAATTTTAAATTGGGGCGCCGGTCTCACTCTCAGGAGTTCTGCATTAATTCTATCAATTCATTGCTTTAATTGGATGAACTCTAGAGTACGTCCACTGTGCAAACCACTGACCTAGATATTTCTACAAAAATGGTAGTTGGACTATCTGCTTTTCTAGAGTTCAGTCCAAGAAGACAATCCTAGAATTTCTGTATCAGAATTCCATAGAATGGAGTTCGTGAATCTTGAGTTTTAACTAGCTTCCTACATTAATTTTAATCAAATAAAGATTGAAGACCAACAGGGTAGCAAACTGATTCCCAAACATTGCTATTGCTGAACATTACAGGGGAATATTTTTAAAATTTTGATGCCCAGGTCAAACTGCATATCAATTAAATCGAATGTTTAGGGGTGGAAAGCAGGCATTAGTAGGTGATAAAGCTTCCCAGGTGATTCCAGTGTGCAGCAAAGTTTGGAGATCACTGGCAAAATGATGCAAGCTGAACAGAAAAGTGATACAGATTATGTAAATTGATAAAGATGAAACTATCACATTTGAAACAAACTACTGTTTGACTTTTTTGACCTATATAATGACAATTTCATACAGTTCAACTTAAAATACAATAGTGTCCATGAATATTCGGCAGAACCAAGTTTTTTGCTTTTCACTAAATATTTTACAGAGACCACAACTTTCTTTTGGAGAATATAAACGACAGTAAGTTTTACAGGTAGAACAATAACTCTTACATCAGAACCCACTGTTTTTAGCCTGACTTTAGCACTTTTTGGGAAGTCTTGAAGTTTTGTAGAACAATTTAGTGTTATTATACCACCTTTTTCATATGCAGGTGAAATCAATGCTCTGTTATATAAGTTTGCATTTATCTTTTTTTTCCCCAGAGCTTGAATTTATTTGTTGAAGTTAAAGTAACTGTTCTGGTTAGTTGGAACATTTTGAGCAGTTTTTCCTGTGATTTAAAAACATACATTCCAAGGTTGCATTCATGGCAAATAAACTAATTGAGCCCAGAAATATTGAAAATGACGAGAAGAATTGGTTTAGCCAATGTTATATAAATTTGCCCCTCAGCGTTCTTTTGCTAACAAATCCAGAGTTTGCAGTCCTACTACAAACCTGCCCTGAATTGCTTAGCATAATGAAGATGATTTTATCTTAAAAAAAATTGTCTCTCTGTTCCAGAAGCATCTTGGCTCTCTGATAAGCAGGACCAGATCCATTTTTTCCTGGCTATGAAGCAAACGGGGATTGTATTTGTTGTGTGGAAGGCACTGGTGGGGCAGAGATGAAACAATCTAAATTGGAAATATCATAGGTCTATTAAGCATAAATTAGGTTTATGTATTTTTTTGAATTTTAAAATGATGTCAAAAATTATAATACCGAACTAATAAATACAAATACATTAACAGAAGAAAGGTAAAATGACTTAATTTGACTATATATCTCAAAAGGGTTTATGAAAAACTACCTGCATATTTTATGTTTGGTCTCATTTTCTTTATTGGCATCAATACCTCACTATAAATTTTCACAAATACATATACATTTTTAGACACCCTACCTGGGCACGAATTATGCCTTCAATTTTTTCCATATGAATTGTGAGATGCAGAAATACAAGCAAACAGAAAAAAAAGGGTGGGAGGTCCAACTATTTAATGATTAAAGTACATGTTTTATATTACCTTTGTCCCTCCTTCAACAGTTCTGAACTTTTTTATGTGACCCAGGCTCCAATTTTTGTTCAATAACTTTGTTATTTTGTTTCAATAGCTTTGGAATCCTATTCAGTCAAAATTCAGTTTTTATTACCTCCTTTTGCACTTGAATATGGTATTTTATATTCATACAGAAAAAACTCTTTAAACGGTCATTTCAAATGTGAGGTATGCACGCATAGAAGCATTGCGTCATTTAGCCCAGTATTTTTTTCTTTAAAAATATTTGAGACGTTCTTTAGTTAATGTCATAATATATGAAATGTATTATTTTTAAGTATTTCTATGAAGCACTTTTAAAAACATATTTTTATATATTATCTCATTTAATCATTTAACATTCTTGTAATGGGATGATTATTAGCTCCAGTAAGACTCCAGTTAAGACTGGGAGTCGAATCTACATACTTAGTCCAGGTGTATCAAGTCAGTTGCAAAACCCAGCTTTGAACACACACCTACCTGACTTGAATGGCTATGCTTTCCTACCTTGAGAGAAAAGAGAACATTTTATAAAATGAGTATAGGGAGATTCCAGACATAAATTGAAGATTTATAACTTGAGGTAAAAAGACAGCTAAAATAGTTGAGCAAATTTTAACTTTAAAAATGTCTGAAACAAATCCAAATGTTAAATCTAAATCTTTTAGTGGCAATAAGTAACTACTATGTGCATGTGTAGCAATTCAGTATAAACTGTTTAATTTGATATATACATTTGATCTGTACAATGGCTGCTGTGTTATAGCCAATCAGAAAAGAACCTTAATTCATATAATATTAGGTGAATTGGGTAAACAAAATAGATAATTCTGAATTTGGAACTCATTTTTGATAACCTGATATGGACGTTAAAGGCAGAGAGGGAAAACCCTACCTTTATCTGGATCATAGACCTAGTTTACCCTTGTTTTCCCAAGACCTTAAAAATGTAGCATCTGGACAAAACAGAACTTGCTGTGAGGCTTCATCAGGCTAAAAGGAGAAGCATCTGGAGGAGTTGGCAAATGCTGTCCTATTCCTTCACTGGCAACACTTGCCTTTTCTGTATCACTGAACTTGAGGATGTCAAACAATTTTGAATTCTTCTTGGTTCCTGAGATCAGATGTTATAGTAACATATGCTTGCATAGGCCAAGCAAAGAACTTTGCTCAGAAGTCTTCTTTCTCAGATTATACAAGTCACCTCAAAAAATTTACTCCATCAGTGCTCAGGAAGATGGTTTGTGTCCATGTTGTTAAGATATAGCAATGACTTTCTGTAAGGTCATTATTGCTCTAACCAACCTAATACTATGAATATTTGGAGAAAAAGGTCTTCCACAGATTGTGAGCAGATTTGATAGAAGGTCATTTATGAGATTTAAAATAAGATCAGTACATGAGAATTGAGTAGTTCTGTTTGTGGTATTTTCCCCCTTGCACCAATACATAACTTCTCTATATGGATAAAGACAGAAATAGAGGTCACTTCATCCAATGGTATGTGGAAATATGATTTGCATATTCTTTTATTCATTCACACATTTATTCGTTCATTTGTTCAGCAAGTTTTTACATAGTGCCTACAATAGTCCACTACTATGCTAGTGGCTAGAAATATATATTTGAACAAGACTTATATTATCCATGACCTTTTCAATTTGCATTCAAGAAAGGGAAAAGTGACCACATGTACATATAAAATAAAATAATTCCTGATTACTAAATACTATGAAGAAGTTAATAAGAAAGATTATTTTGTGGAAAATGATCATTAAATGCCCTTCTGAAATACGACATTTGAGGTGAGGTCTATATGAGGTTAAAGCAACTTATGCAGGTATTGAGGCAGTAAGATAAGAGTCCCTGAGGTGAGCAAGGGCTTGTCGTTTTTATGAAGAATTAAGAGGAATTTAGTGAAGGTATAACATGATGGAGAGGGAGATAAGAGCTATGTTATCAAATGAAATTGGAAAGGTCAGAGACCATCATGATGGGTGGTGTAGACCTGGTCAAGGCATCTGTGATTCATTGTGAGAGCAATAAGGAGCCATTGAAGTTTTTAAACAAAGAAGTGAAATTAGTTGGTTTATATTATTAAAATGCTACCATGGTTGCTGTGTGGAGAATTAACTCTTTGGCTCATGAGTGGGCCAGGGAAATATGTTAGGAAGCTATTGCAATTGTTTAGATGAGATATGATGGTGATGGTAGTGGAGATAGAGAGAAGAGAACAGATTTGACAAATATGTTTGGGGAAAAGTTGGAGGAATAGGACAAACATTTACTAAGTGGGGAAGAGATTCTTAGCAAAAGAGAGGAATAAAGAAATCCCTTAAATTTTGATTTCCAGAACTGAGAAATGATCTGTGCAATATTCAGTACTTTACACAGTAGGGAAAGGCTAGATAATTAAGGAAGGGGAGCAGAGGAAATGTTCCAGTGATGCTATAGTTTTGAGGTTACTCCAAGGTGGTCAGAAGTGAGTTGGTTTGAGAGCTCAGAACTGAGCTCAAGGGCTGCACAGAATAGAGAGAATGATGTGATTAGTACTGGAAAGCAGTGGCCAGAGAGGCAGCAAAGTATTGTGCCAGAAAATTCAAGAGAGAAGGATGTTTTCTGATAGATGGAGTGGTTAACTGTGTCAAATGCTGCACATGTTCAAGATTAAAGATGAAAGCCTGTGTTTAATAAATACAATTTGTCCATGTTATTTTTTTTGAAAAGCCTATTTCACTGCATTTCATGAAAGGGAAGATTTCTCATTCATTCAATTTTTGCTTAATTATAAAATATCTCAATAGATACAATAACAAAGTTTCTTGCTTAGAAAATCTGGAGAAAAAGAATCATTAAAAGCTTGATCAGAAATTAGTCTAAAAAGCTCCCCTTATGTACAGTAATGCAGTTACATGATAACCCCGTTGAGGCTAACAAAGTTAACCAAATTTCAGAGATTAAAAGAGAAAAAAATAACAAATTATTATATAACAGTATAATTTCTCTGTCAAATAATTTCATTAAAAAACATAGGGAAGGAAAAATCACAGCTTATTCCCTTGTTCCCTAGCTATGCAGGACAAAGGAGAAATAGAAATGACATGAGATTTTCAAGCTCTGTTACAATGTGAGAGAGAAAAAAATAATTGAGGGTTGCAGTTGGTAATTAAAAGACAAACTCACCACTACTGAAGGCTTAGCTCTAAGAAAAGGAACCTAATTTCAGGTCAAGAAGTAGGCTTTTAATTATATTTTATATATTGGTTTATTCTGTGAATCTTAAAGGCACTAATAGAATTCTTGATAATCTACTAAAAAATCTGACATTTTTCAAAGTTGTCCATTGAAACTCTCCTTTGATTAGTATTGTGTAACCACAACAAGATCGTGAAATGAACCATAAATCTACAGCATGTTTAATGTAAAACAAAATTTGTACTTGGTAAAGAATAGAAAGTGCAACTTTCATTTCTATATAGGGCTATGCGTAATTTATAACAAACTTAAGGCAGTTACAGCACCTGAAATTAAACAGAAAATAAAATTATTCCCTGAAGGTAGTGGAGGTTGATGTTAGAAATGCATTTAGAAATGAGTACACAAATAGTTTATACTATTATTGTGTACATTACTCAGCAGCTGTGACCTCATGACAAATCCCTCACTATGTTTCTCGGAATATTACTTTAACCTCTTTCAGTGTGAGGCTTCTAGTATACCTTTATGTTACTCTTAGAAAAATATATTTTATATGGCAAATATGATGAGTTGCTATTATAACAGACACATATCTTGGTTCCCTTTAATGTGGCTGAAGTAGTAGATCTGTTGGGAATGTTATCAACTATCATTATCCCCCCAAAATATTGTTAGTCAAGAACACGTGATGACGTTGTTTGTTGTTGTTGTTTTTCAGTAATGTTGGTAGGTTTCATCATTAATTTGACAAATATAGAAAGTGTCTACTCTTTACCAGTTACCCGTCTAGATGCAGGGGATCTATTAGTGAGCAAAACAGGTATCCTCACCTTTATTGGAATTATCGATCTATACATATTCATTAAAGAAAAATGCTTGAATAAAAATAAAATCAAGAAGAAAATAGGTGGAATAAACTTTTCAGTGTCTGATTCATCTTTTTTCCTGTCTTTGTACACAGTCCAATATAGACATCCCATGGATGAATACTACACATCTTAAAGTCCATTTTCATTTAAGTCCAGATAAGAAAACAAATCTAGATCTTATAGCTTATAGTACAAGCTTACTATGTACCAGAACCTGTGCTCAGAGAAACACTGATGAACATGACTATTCTTGCATGTAGTTTACAGGCTAAAAGTTAAGAGTGACATTCATTTCACACACACGTGCACTTTGTGGTTAGTTTGATGAAGGAAGTGTACATGATACCTAAAAGATAAAAGGAGTTGGGGGACTAATACCTTTAAAAAAAAAAAAAAAAAAAAAGAAAAAAAAGAAGTCTTGAGTACAACTCAATTCACTCTTCCACACATCCCAAGTTTACTTCTGTTGTGATTCAAATGTAAGCTTCTCTGAACCCTTCCTCTCCATATTCTGCTCTATATATTGCTTTGTGTGTTATTTTGTCTTATGTGAGTTCCTGTTGCTTTTATCGTTCCTAGAAATCTCTATTTTTTCCTCTGGAACTGCTAAAAAGCAAAACGAAAACAGCTACAATCTCAACCCCTTCAAAAAACGTTTCCTCCCATTCCTAGCATTAAATGTAACCTTCTTAAGGAGAGGTGCTTATTGTCCTAAATTCCACAAATGTCAGGCATGGCAGATGGCATCCCTAATCACGCTATTAAATCATTCAGAGTCTAAAACCTATTTATTCGGGGCACCTGGATATACTACCAACTCCTCAGTTCCTTTTCTAATTCACTGAAGACATGAGCTGCATTACTCAGCAGGTTTTGAAGTTCCTGAGAAATGTCTATGACCCACCAAAAACTTTAGAATCTTAATTCTTTGACTTCTTCATCTTTAATAACCTTCAGCCATTTATAATGTAATAAAAACTATGGTCCCCAGTCTGCAGCTTAAGCTTGCTTCTCTTTGTGAGTTTGTTCCTCCGTCATTCACCCTGTTATCTAAGCAGATACCTGGTGCTTCTTCTGTGACACTTCTCTTTCATCTTCTCATATTCAAAAATCCAGTTCCTAAATAATGATATATTTCAAATGTGAACATTTATTTCCATTTATTCACTGCCACTGCCCTAGACCATGACACCATAATCACTAGTTTTGGTGAGGCTACTATTAAAAATACTATAAAGAGGAAGTTGAGTACTTAGTACAATTAGTTATCAATTCTTCCATTGTACTGAAAATATTGGGGTCTATGTGATTTTTAAAATCAGTCTTGGGGGGTATTATCAGGTTTCCTGTCTTCCAGGAAAGCACTATATATAGCTTGATAATAATTACTTTCACCTGCAGAGGTTACCAAAATATTTTCTAAGTGTTGTTTTTCCACATAGCTTAATTGGAGATGAGCAATTATGAAACATTTAGCATTTGCGTTCTCTAACATAATAAAGATAAAACATAATTATGAAAGTTTTTTGCTCTTGAGCAGCATATTGTTTGCTGTCTTTCACCAAGTTATTCATATTTAACTGAACAATAACTTGAAGTATAGGCCAGACAATCCCAACGTTCAATTTTATGTCATCAGGAATGAAAAAATGTTGGTATCTGTATCAGATCATTCTAGATGTTCAGATCAAAGTCAACCTAAAAATTAAGGACTAGACATTACATTAAGCCCTTTGCTAGATAAGTCTGTGACTATATGACATTCACAATTTTGGTGTGTGTGGGTTACAACTGAGGAGATGGCCCCTCACATATTTTAAAATATTATGGAGAGCTCGGCCTTAATTGCTCCACATGTGGCTGTTTCTCTGTTGGCACCGAGTGCGAAGCACCCTTTTCCAGGCTGTGATATCGCTCCAAGAAGAGTAATAGTAATTGCTTTTCTATCTCTGTGATATTACAAAGCACCAAAAATGTCATCGGGTATAGGTATTTTGCCAATAACTCATTCTTCTTTCTCTCCAAGCACAAAATTTGTCATTAAATTTGCTATCGGGTTTGCAAACTTCTTGGCATAATAAGTCTTGCTTGTTTTTTCTAAGAGGAGTGATTTTCTGTCGTTTTGAGCTCTTTTTTAAAAAAACAAAATCCATCAATCTGCGCTATAAAGCATCATTTTGTCCTTGTGCTTCTGGGGAAAAAAGCTCAACTGATGTATCAGAGATTACTGTATTTTGTTAAAAATAATGCAAAACCTTTGGTGGCTTCACATTACAGTTTGACAAAGTTTTATAAAAAAAAAATCAGTATGTCTTGGAGCCAAATAGATATTCCCAATAAAAAAAAAAAAAGCCAGCTTACAGATAATTGTCATCATACCTACTCAAAGTTTTCTTTTTCACTATATGTGCAAAACAATTGACTTGACCTAGATTACTGTATTTTATTATTAACTCCAAAATGAGTCTCAGAGGTCAAAATTATTGCCCAAGGTAACAGAGCCAGAATGTGAAAGAGGATGGAATGAAACCCAGGTCCCTGAGAACCATGTCATTTTTTCTCAGTTCTGTTGTCCAGCATCCTAATGGATTAAAGAGTTTTCTTAAATCTCATCATAAACATTACATGGATAATAAATTCAAAAACTTGACACAGAAGATTTTAGATATAATCCACAGTATTTACACTCTTAATAGAATTACAACTATCGAAGAAAATTTAGTTTGTTTACAGTGGTAGATATATTAAAATATCTTTTAGCAATAAGAAAATTAAATTTAAAGGAGATAGGTTACAGAAAAACAAGCTACAATTTTAGATTTTCCATTTTTACTCAGGATATAATCTTGACTCTCAGCTGTTATGTAATAGCCGCTACATTCGTCTTTTAAAATTTTAACAAGATGGTATGCCTCGTTCCAAACAATATTATGAAATTATTGTTAATATGTATCATTTTATGATTTTTTCTCTCCATATAAATAAAATTTGTAAAACCTTCAGTAGGAAAACTGGATTACTTAATCACACACTCTCATGTTACCTCGCTCCTGAGTGAAAGCTTTATTGCAAATACTGCAATTCACTTTGCAGCTTTTTAGGAAATGGGTGATCTCTTGAAAAAAGTAGTTCTTTAGAACAAACAAGTCAGTATTACTCTTTTCTATTTTGCAGTTTGCGTTATACTTTGTATCATTTCTACTCTGATTATTCAATGATCTTTTCAAGAAAATAAAGTTAAGACTATAAACATTAACTTATATAATATCATAATTCAAAGAAATTAGGTTTCTGAAATGCATTTAAATATGGTAAAATAATTTAAAGTTTATTTGAATATTCTTAAGTATTTTCCTCTGTGAAGTAAAGCTTTTAAAAAATGCAGATAGATACAAACTCTCATATCACTCTCCGTACCTCTTTTGTGAAACTTTTTTTTTTTTTTTTTTTTTTTTTTTTTTTTATTTATTTATTTTTTTTTTCTTTTTGTTGCAATGGTAAATGGGAGTGTTTCCATAATTTCTCTTTCAGATTTTTCATCATTAGTGTATAGGAATGCAAGAGATTTCTGTGCATTAATTTTGTATCCTGCAACTTTACCATATTCATTAATTAGCTCTAGCAGTTTTCTGGTGGCAGTTTTAGGATTCTCTATGTATAGTATCATGTCATCCGCAAACAGTGACAGTTTTACTTCTTCTTTTCCAATTTGTATTCCTTTTATTTCTTTTTCTTCTCTGATTGCCGTGGCTAGGACTTCCAAAACTATGTTGAATAATAGTGGTGAGAGTGGACATCCTTGTCTCGTTCCTGATCTTAGAGGAAATGCTTTCAGTTTTTCACCATTGAGAATGATGTTTGCTGTGGGTTTGTCATATATGGCCTTTATTATGTTGAGGTAGGTTCCCTCTATGCCCACTTTCTGGAGAGTTTTTATCAGAAATGGGTGTTGAATTTTGTCAAAAGCTTTTTCTGCATCTATTGAGATGATCATATGGTTTTTATTCTTCAATTTGTTAATATGGTGTATCACATTGATTGATTTGCGTATATTGAAGAATCCTTGCATCCCTGGGATAAATCCCACTTGATCGTGGTGTATGATCCTTTTAATGTGTTGTTGGATTCTGTTTGCTAGTATTTTGTTGAGGATTTTTGCATCTATATTCATCAGTGATATTGGTCTGTAATTTTCTTTTTTTGTAGTGTCTTTGTCTGGTTTTGGTATCAGGGTGATGGTGGCCTCATAGAATGAGTTTGGGAGTGTTCCTTCCTCTGCAATTTTTTGGAAGAGTTTGAGAAGGATGGGTGTTAGCTCTTCTCTAAATGTTTGATAGAATTCACCTGGGAAGCCATCTGGTCCTGGACTTTTGTTTGTTGGAAGATTTTTAATCACAGTTTCAATTTCATTACTTGTGATTGGTCTGTTCATATTTTCTATTTCTTCCTGGTTCAGTCTTGGAAGGTTATACCTTTCTAAGAATTTGTCCATTTCTTCCAGGTTGTCCATTTTATTGTCATAAAGTTGCTTGTAGTAGTCTCTTAGGATGCTTTGTATTTCTGCAGTGTCTGTTGTAACTTCTCCTTTTTCATTTCTGATTTTATTGATTTGAGTCCTCTCCCTCTTTTTCTTGATGAGTCTGGCTAATGGCTTATCAATTTTGTTTATCTTCTCAAAGAACCAACTTTTAGTTTTATTGATCTTTGCTATTGTTTTCTTTGTTTCTATTTCATTTATTTCTGCTCTGATCTTTATGATTTCTTTCCTTCTGCTAACTTTGGGTTTTGTTTGTTCTTCTTTCTCTAGTTTCTTTAAGTGTAAGGTTAGATTGTTTACTTGAGCTTTTTCTTGTTTCTTTAGGTAGGCTTGTATAGCTATAAACTTCCCTCTTAGAACTGCTTTTGCTGCATCCCATAGGTTTTGGGTCGTCGTGTTTTCATTGTCATTTGTCTCTAGGTATTTTTTGATTTCCTCTTTGATTTCTTCAGTGATCTCTTGGTTATTTAGTAACGTATTGTTTAGCCTCCATGTGTTTGTCCTTTTTACGTTTTTTTCCCTGTAATTCATTTCTAATCTCATAGCGTTGTGGTCAGAAAAGATGCTTGATATGATTTCAATTTTCTTAAATTTACTGAGGCTTGATTTGTGACCCAAGATGTGATCTATCTTGGAGAATGTTCCGTGCGCACTTGAGAAGAACGTGTAATCTGCTGTTTTTGGATGGAATGTCCGATATATATCAATTAAATCTATCTGGTCTATTGTGTCATTTAAAGCTTCTGTTTCCTTATTTATTTTCATTTTGGATGATCTGTCCATTGGTGTAAGTGAGGTGTTAAAGTCCCCCACTATTATTGTGTTACTGTCGATTTCCTCTTTTATAGCTGTTAGCAGTTGCCTTATGTATTGAGGTGCTCCTATGTTGGGTGCATATATATTTATAATTGTTATATCTTCTTCTTGGATTGATCCCTGGATCATTATGTAGTGTCCTTCCTTGTCTCTTGTAACATTCTTTAATTTAAAGTCTATTTTATCTGATATGAGTATAGCTACTCCAGCTTTCTTTTGATTTCCATTTGCATGGAATATCTTTTTCCATCCCCTCACTTTCAGTCTGTATGTGTCCCGAGGTCTAAAGTGGGTCTCTTGTAGACAGCATATATATGGGTCTTGTTTTTGTATCCATTCAGCCAGTCTATGTCTTTTGGTTGGGGCATTTAATCCATTCACGTTTAAGGTAATTATCGATATGTATGTTCCTATGACCATTTTCTTAATTGTTTTGGGTTTGTTTTTGTAGGTCCCTTTCTTCTCTTGTGTTTCCCACTTAGAGAAGTTCCTTTAGCATTTGTTGTAGAGCTGGTTTGGTGGTGCTGAATTCTCTTAGCTTTTGCTTGTCTGTAAAGCTTTTGATTTCTCCATCAAATCTAAATGAGATCCTTGCCGGGTAGAGTAATCTTGGTTGTAGGTTCTTCCCTTTCATCACTTTAAGTATATCATGCCACTCCCTTCTGGCTTGCAGAGTTTCTGCTGAGAAATCAGCTGTTAACCTTATGGGAGTTCCCTTGTATGTTATTTGTCGTTTTTCCCTTGCTGCTTTCAATAATTTTTCTTTGTCTTTAATTTTTGCCACTTTGATTACTATGTGTCTCGGCGTGTTTCTCCTTGGGTTTATCCTGTATGGGACTCTCTGCGCTTCCTGGACTTGGGTGGCTATTTCCTTTCCCATGTTAGGGAAGTTTTCGACTATAATCTCTTCAAATATTTTCTCTGGTCTTTTCTCTCTCTCTTCTCCTTCTGGGACCCCTATAATGCGAATGTTGTTGCGTTTAATGTTGTCCCAGAGGTCTCTTAGGCTGTCTTCATTTCTTTTCATTCTTTTTTCTTTAGTCTGTTCCGCAGCAGTGAATTCCATCATTCTGTCTTCCAGGTCACTTATCCGTTCTTCTGCCTCAGTTATTCTGCTATTGATTCCTTCTAGTGTAGTTTTCATTTCAGTTATTGTATTGGTCATCTCTGTTTGTTTGTTCTTTAATTCTTCTAGGTCTTTGTTAATCATTTCTTGCATCTTCTCAATCTTTGCCTCCATTCTTATTCCAAGGTCCTGGATCATCTTCACTATCATTATTCTGAATTCTTTTTCTGGAAGGTTGCCTATCTCCACTTCATTTAATTGTTTTTCTGGGGTTTTTTCTTGTTCCTTCATCTGGTACATAGCCCTCTGCCTTTTCATCTTCTCTAACTTTCTGTAACTGTCGAAACTTTTTTATTTAATAAATGTTCAATAAATGCTCTGTATAATGAATAAATATACTACATCATATATATTTATGTATATCTCTCTTTTATCTGGCTAGTTATAAGAAATCCTTTACTTTTCTCTAGTACCCAGATGACCATACAGTTCTTCATACATATTAGGCATTTTGAAACTTAGGGATGAGTATATGTGAATAGAAGTGTTGTAAAATATATTCTCATTATGCTTAACTTCCCATTCATATTTTAATATTTAATAGCCAATTTGATATTTAACAAGATTGAAGATATGTCTCATACTAGACTTCTTGTATAAATTAGATTACAATTTACACAATTTAATTTAAACACTTTACAGGAAAAATAGTTATATATGCAATCATAGTAGGAGGTAAAATCATTATTACTAGATGAATATGATTTTCTTCTTTCTTCCTTTACTTTTTTTCTTTGTATGTACTAATTTGTCACTGCTTCTGAAGGTGGTAACTGAATTAGCTGTAGGAATGAGGCTAATAGAAGTTGCTAACAAAAGATATTCTTTAGCCCACCTATAAAGTTTAAAAGAGAAAATTGGCCCAGTTTATGAGCTTAACACAATGGTAATGGCACCAACTGCCTGATTCTACATTTTCTGAGACATTGTTCTAATGTAGTATTGGCCTGACAAGTTCATAACATTGTATTTTACCTATTGACTGCAACTTTTAATGTAAAATTGTATTTGGAGGTTACACTTTATTTCCTTTTCACTAAAATTCTACTTTTTGATTGCTTCTTTAGCTTTTCTTTCACTGATATATAGGTTTAACTTCTATGTAAACTTTTAATTTTCTCTAGTAAGTTTTGCAATGCTTATTTTATTTATATAACTTTGTATGATACTTTCAGATTAATAAAAACTTAATAGGAAAATGTACTTAATTTCCAGAATAAATATCATTTTAACAACTTTATTGATATCTTTGACATATAAAAATAGTAAATATGTAAGGTGTACGTACAACTTGATATTTTGATATATGCATACATTGTGAAAAGATCACCACGATAAAGCTAAATAACTTATACATCACCTCCACATGGTTACCATTGTGTGTGTGTGTTGAGAAAATTTGATTTAAAATCTATCTTTTTAGCAGATTTCAAGTATACAATACAGATTAAATAACACTTATACAAAATACCCAATGGTTTATACTTAGCATTATATCTTCCTTACTTTGTCTAAATTTTATACATTTTGTTTTTTGTGTGTGGTTTCTGGATTTTTAATTTAGATTTTGCTATATGAATTATGCTTTCTATAATTTAGTCTTAGGTGTTTTGATCATTAGATAAATTGTTTTCAGTTTTACTAGTTTTACTAAAGGTTTACAAAATCCCTACAGCTATTGCTGTGAAATGACCTAAGCCAGTTTAATCATGCACAACCCTTAGGTTCTTATCAGTAGATAAAATCAAGCACCAAAAATTCTGAGCATGGGTAATCTCACCAGGAGAAATTTTTCCTCACATACAGGCATTTATTAGGTATTTGTTAGCCAGTAGAGGGCAAAGACACAGCTTGGAAAACCTGCTGTATAGGCTTGATGTGAATCCATGCTCCCTGCACTTGGGCTTCACAGCTCACTTGGGGAGGACAGGACATGCTCCAGAGGTAGGACTTGGTTAGACTTGCGGTTGGCATCATGCAGCCAGGAACCTGTGCAAGGAGTTGGACGATTCCTAAAGAAGAGGTTACAGTGTTGGCTGGGTTCTCATACCCCACTAGTGCAGGCATGGAGCATTTTTCTACATTTTTCTTATCCAACTAACAAGTCTTGAATGCCTTTAATTTCAACAATGAACATACAATTCTGACTTTGATTACCACTGATTTTACTAATGAAAACTCATATCTGATATTCATCATTCTATTTAGCAAAGCCTCTGGTTGATAGGTCAGACCCTTGTGGTGTGCTTAATATTTAATTGTAACATCATATTATCTATGCTGAAATATTTTAAATCAATTGAACATAGCATAACAGCTATATTTGTCTTTTAAAAATTAGAAGTAAATTTGTAGAATAAATAATGAGAAAAGTAGGTCTTCTAAGTCTTCTTTTGTGCATATAATCCTTATTGTGTTTTTGTTTATGTCTGTTTCCTCAACCTTTGATGGGAAGGAGTATAGCCAGCCTCTGCATTTAGGCACAAATCAGTCGTGTGAAGCATTCCTAGCCCTCCTCATTGTCCACTCCTGTGATACCATCGTAGCACCTTCAGGTCACAACTAAAAAGTAGTTTGTACAGAGTCCCTATCTGAATTTGTAGTGCCTAGCAAATATTAACCTAGTGAAATCTACAGAACTGAGGTAGATACTTTTCTTTAATTTTGTTTTATAACTTACTACTTTTCTTGCTCCCAGTTCCCATCATGTTTATTTTCCTCATTCATGCAGTAACTGGAATGTGGATAAAATTTGCCTTTTATATGTGATATTTAAACAGTGGAAGCTACATTTCTAATAATAGGGGAATGGTTGAATAATCCCTCTATATATTTTTATATGTCCAGAATATATCATACTGTGTAACCTGTAACCCTGTTATAAGGAATTACCTCAAAATAAAAGAAGCCGTTTATGATATGATGTTCAGTGAATAAAACATACTGTATATGTTTATATGTTTATAATAAAACATACTATATAGAGAGTTGACCCTTGAACAACATGGGTTTAAATTGCACAGATTTTTTTTTCCATTAAGTAGATACTTCTACTACTACAGATTTGTGCTTGCTTGAATCTACAAATGCAGAACCGGGGATACTGAGAGCCAACTGTAAAGTTACACAAAGGTTTTCAACTGTGTGAGGAGGGGGCCATTGGTGTCCCTAACCCCCACGTTGTTCAATGGTCAACTGTACATAGTCTTTGCTATCCCAGTTTAAATAGAGAGGGAGAGAGAACATCTCTCAGGCAAAGCAAGGGCAGTGGTTCTCAAAATATGTTCCGGGGACCCTTGAGAGTTCATTAAGATTCACTGAAAGACCAGACTCAATGGTAAAAGTCCATTCAAAGTGCAAGACAGACCCATGAGTTTTAATTGGACAATATTCAAAAAGTTTATTGATATAATTTCAGATTCCACATTTAAACTAATTTTGAAAGAAATATCACTTTTCAGTTTTGATATAGTCAAAGAATATCTTCAGTTAACTGAAAAGTCCCTAAATTACCCTTTGTTTTTCCAACTACATATCTATATAAGACAGGCTATTCTTCATATAATTCAATGAAAAACAAGTTGCAACAGTTTGAAAACATAAACAGATTAAAAAATTAGACATGTTTATTAAGCCAGCTAATAGTTTTATAAAAATATAAAACAATACCACTCTTTCAATATCTTTTTCTTTGAAAAATACTTTTAATTTTTAAAAAATATTTATTTTAGCATTTCAAAATGAAAAGGAATTCTGAGACCAAAATAAGTCAGAACCGTTAAGCTTGAATATTGTTGTCAGTTGCAAATTTCTCAGGTACAACATAATTTTATAGATTCTCATCACAGGAAATAATGCATGTAAAAAAGATAAATGCTTACATAATGACCATTTCAAAAATTGCATAATTTACCCCGTTTAAAATACCAATTTAAATTTTAGACTAATATATGCAAGTTGAAATTCTAAGAAATAAGAGTATACTAGCAAAGCAGTATCAGTTTAATGCATGTTAAGCTGGTTTAAAAACACACAAAGAGTGATGTCGTCAAAGTGGTGGAATAGGAAGCCACAGGCACTCTTTCCCCCACAGATGCACCAACTTAATAAAAACACATGGACCAGTTGCCTTTGTAAGACATCCAGAAACTAGTTAAACTGTTGCTGCACCCCAGGCAATTGCAAAGACAACCGCCTGGAAGCCCAGTAAGAAAATTTGTGGTACTTACTCACAAGAGCCCTTCTCCCTAGCAGAGTGCAGCATGATATAAACCTCCCAGCTCCTAATTTACTTCTGGGGATGGAAAGAAGACTGGAATTCAAGTCCAAAATTTTGACTTTTAGCCAGGGGCTTCCCTAAGGACTAGTTTTTGACTTGCCTGAATCTAAGCACTGACACTGAAGGGGCACCAGTTTGGGGGCTCATTGAAAACAAAGACAATCAGTGTGGCTTGGTCCACAGCCTTTATTACCATAGGCAGACACTAGGTGAAGGTCCTGAGTAGAATACTTACCTTGTAATGTCTTTGGTTTTGGTATAAGGGTAATGACTGCCCCATTAAATGAGTTAGGAAGTGTTTGCTCTGCGTCTATCTTCTGAGAGAGATTGTAAAAACTTAATGGGATTTCTTCTTTAAGTATTTGATAGAGTTCACCTGTGAATCCATCTGGGCCTGATGTTTTCTGTTTTGGAAGGTTATTAATTCAATTTCTCAAATATGTATATATATGGTATGTATATAATATATATATTATTCAGATCATCTGTTTCTTCTTGTATGAGTTTTGAAAGCTTGTGTCTTTCAAGGAAGTGGTCCATTTCTTCTTGGCTATGAAATCTGTGAGCATATTGTTGTTCATAATATTCCTTCATTATCCCTTTAGTGTCCATGAGATCTGTAGTAATGCCCCCTTTTTCATTTCTGCTATTAGTAATATGTGTCTTCATTTTTATTTTTTCTTAGTCTGGTGAGAGGCTTTTCAGTTTTATTGATCTTTTCAAACAACCAGCTTTTGCTTTAGTTGGCTTTCTCTAGTGATTTCCTGTTTTCAATTTTATTTATTTGCACTCTAATTTTTATTTCTTCTCCTTACTTTGAATTTAATTTACGTTTTATAGTTTTTAAGGTTAAAGCTTAGATAACTGATTTTATATTTTTGTTCTAATACATTCATTCGATGCTGTAAATTTCCCTCTAAGTGCTGCTTTTCACTGTATCCCACAAATTTTGATAAGTTGTTTTCATTTTCATTTAGTTTAAAATATTGTTTAGTTTCTCTAAGTTCTTCTTTGACCGTCTCTTAAAATTGTGTTATTTAATGTCTATATAATATTTTGGTATTTTCTATCTTCCTGTCACTGACTTCTAGTGTATTTCCATGTGGCCTGAGAACACATTGTATGATTTCTATCCTTTCAAATTTGTTAATGTGTGTTTTATGGCTCAGAAGGTATTCTATCTTGGTGAATATTCCATGTGAACCTAAATATAATATGTATTTGCTGTTATGGAATGAACTAATACATAGATGCCAATTATATCTAGTTGATTGGTGGTGGAATTGAGTTCAACTATGTCCTTACTGATTTTTCTGCCTCTTGGGTCTATTTCTAATAGAGGAGGTTTTAAGTCCCCAACTATTAGATCAAATTCATCTACGTCTTACATTTACATGAGTTTTTGCCTCACATTATTTGATGCTCTGTCATTAGGTGCATACACTTTAAGGATTGTTATGTCTTTTAAATAATTGACCCCTTTATCAATATGTAATGTCTTTCTTTATCCCTGATAACCATCCTTGCCTTGAAGTCTGCTTTGTCTGAAATTAATATAGAACATCTGCTTTATTTTGGTTAGTGTTAGGATAGTTCTTCCCCATTCTTTTAGATCTTCCCCCTCTGTGTCTTTATATTTAAAGTGGGTTTCTTGTAGATAACATATAAGTGGGAATTGTTCTTGATCAACTCTGACAATCTCTGTGTTTTAATTAGTGCATTTAACCATTGATGTTCAAAGTGATTGTAGTTGGATCAATATTTACCATATTTGTTACTATTTTCTACTTGGTGCCCTTGTTCTTTGTTCCTATTTTTGTCTTCCGCTCTTTTCCTACCTTTTGTGGTTTTGATTGCACATTTTATATGATTTTATTTTCTCTCCTTTCTTAACACATCAGTTATACTTATTTTTTTACTTTTTTTTTGATGTTTGCCCTAGAGTTTGCAATATGCATTTACACCTAATCCACTTTCCAAGAACACTATACCATTCCATGCATAGTTAGAGTATCTAAGAATAACAAAGTAATCTGAATTCCTCTCTTTCATCCCTTGTGTCATTTTGTTATTGATTACATTATACATAAGCATACATAAACATTTATATATGCATAAGCATACATAACTGAATATATTGTTGTTATTATTATTTTGGAAAAACTGTTATCTGCTATATCAGTTAAGAATAGGTATGGATCTTATGGAACTCAGTTTTTATTCTATTCCCATTCATTCTCCGATGCTCTTCATTTCTTTATGTAAATTCAAGTATCTGCTTTTATAATTTTCTTTTCTCAAAAGAACTTGTTTTAACATTTCTTGAAAGGCAGGTCTACTATCAACCAATTACCTCAATTTCTGCTTATATGAGAACATCTTTATTTCTCCTTCACTTTTGTAGGATAATTTCTGGGGGTACAGAATTCTAGGTTGGTGAGTTTTTTCTCTCTCAACACTTTAAATATTTCTTTCCACTCTTGGCTTGCTTGCATGGTTTCTGAGAAGTTCAATGTAATTCTTATCTTTGCTCCTCTATAGGTAAGGTATTTTTTTTTCTCTTTGGCTTATTTCAGGATTATTTATTTTTCTTTGATCTTCCTTAGTTTGAAAATTATATACCTACATGTAGTTTTGTTTATGTTTGTTGTTGTTGATTTGTTTTTTTGTTTTGCTTTTTATTTACTCTTTATCCTCCTTATTTGTCCTGAGTTTCCTGAGTGGTGTCTGGCACTAATTTCGGAAAATTCTTAGTCATTATATTTCACATATTTCTTCTGTTTCTTGCCCTTTGTTCCTCTCTGGTATTCTCATTATGCGTATGTTAAAACTTTGTAGTTGTCCCACACCTCTTTGATATTCTGTTCTGTTTTTCTTCTAAGTCTCTTTTTTTCTTTGCCTTTTGGTTTTGGAGGTTTCTATTGAAATATTCTCCAGCTCAGAGATTCTTTCCTCAGCCATGTCCAATGTACTAATAAGCCTACCAAAGACATTCTTCATTTCTTTTACAATGTTTTTGATCTCTAGCATTTCTTTTTGGTTCCTTTTTAGAATGTTCATCTCTCTGCTTATATTACCCATCTGTTCTTGCATTCTCTGTACTTTATCCAGTAGAGCCCTTAGTATATTAATCATACCTCTGCCATATCTGGGTCTGGGTCTGGGTCTGATGCTTGCTCTGTCTCTTCAAACTGTGTTTTACCTTTCATTATGCCTTGTATTTTTCTTAATTTATTTTATTTTTATGTTGCAAAATGATCACAATAAGTTTAGTTAACATCCATAACCACATATAGTCAAACAAATTTTTCTTACAAATTCAATAGTAGAATTTTTAAGATCTACTCTTAGCAACTTTCAAATACAACTATAGTCACCATGCCGTACATTGCATCCCCATGACTTACTTATCTTTTAACTGGAAGTTTGTACCTTTTGACCACCTTCACCCTTTTCACTGACCTTTATATTTTTTTCTTGATAGCCAGGTATGATGTACTCAATAAAAGGATCCACTGTAATTAGGCCTTTAGCAATGGAGTGGTAAGGTGTAGAGGGAGGAGAAGCTGTTTACAGCCCTTTGATTAGAAATCAGTCTTTTGGTGAACCTGAGCTTCTGGACTGTAAATTCACAAGAGCTTCCCCCAAACTTAGGTAGGACAGAATAGCTGGAGGGGACTATAATTTTCCCACCTCGAAGGCTAAAAGTGGCCAAATTGGGTATTTTGCCTTATTCTATCATATTTTTATGATATAAAACTAATGAAAGTGAAATCAATGCTTATTGTTTATATATTATGGTTATTTAAATGGCAGACATAGGCCATGTAGTGTATTTTAGTAATATTTCTTTCATTAAAAAATTTTGTTTTTCCTCAAGTTAATATTTGTGTAGTTTTTTTTCCATTTATTTAGTTTTTTTATGTATGTTTCACTAGTTTAACTTCTGACTCTCTTCCAGTAATGTTAATCTCCACTCAGTAAGTTCAAACATTTTAGGTATTTTTTAAATTCTTGGGAAAACATCTCTTTCTGAGACTTTTGATTTGGTCTAGTTTTGACTCATTACTTTTCAGACCTGCTGCTTAGCCATACCCTTACAATGACCCTTCAACCTTGAGACTTCCTGTCACTGTGCTCTTGTATAAGGTCACTTCTTTCCAGAGTGCAATGTCCTCCTTTTTCTGTGTTAATCTGCTTTTTAGATGGAACACATACTCCTGAAGCTTTTTAAGAGAAGATGCATGGGAATTCATTACTTTTAGAATCCTGTTTATCTGAAAATGTTTATTTTGTTTTCTCACTTCTAGAGAGTTTGAATGGGTATAGAATATTGGGCTAGAAATTATGAAATCAGAATTTGAAGACATTCTTTTATTATCTTATAGTCTCTGAATAATCCTGTTGAGAAGTACTCTGGAATTTCATCCCTGATCTTTTCTATGAAATACTTTTTGTTTTGTTTTTTGATTTTGTTTTTTATTTCCTTCCTCAAAAGTTGTAGAATTTTTCTGTCTTTTTGAAATTTCATATGCCTGTTATAGATCTTTTCTTCCTTCCATTATACAGGCACTTGATGAGTCCTTTGCATCAGAAAATTCATGTCTTTCCATTTTGGGAAAGTTTTTGAAATATCACTTTAATTATTTTCCCTAATTTCTAATTTCCTATTTCCAACTTCTCCTAATTTCTTATGTTTTCTCTCCTATTTTAAATCCCTTTACATTTTTTACTCTTTTTTCTTGGATATTTCCTTAGTCTTATATCCCAACCCTTCTACTGAGTCTTTTTTATGGAGTGTTCCTTGATTCATGGATGCCATAACTTCTATTATATCTGATCATCATAATAATTACTTTTAATATTCTCCTCTTTTTACATTTTTCCATCGAATTATTATTTTCTCTTAACTTGCTTTGTTCAGTTTCTTTTCATTGCTTTATTTAAATGTCTGATCCTTGTCCATTTGCTCATATTTAAGAGTGAGAACTAAAAAGCTGATTGGAAGTTCTGTTTGAATGAATTTTATCATCTGCTGTCATCACTTGAATGGTGCTTTTAGTAGTAGAATTGCTGATTTAAGTATGCTTTGGTATTTTCCATTGGACTGATAATATTCCCTTGAGAATAATCTTGCAATTTTTCTCTAAATAATATACAATTTGGTTAACTGATTGTTATCTGATTGGGAGTAGAGGAGGGAGGCTAGTTATCTCACCATGTCTTACTTGGTAGCAAGCTTTGGAAAGCATTATAAATTATATTTGTTTAAATTTATGAGGTATCCATCAGTGGAGTAGTTCAGATTATCTAACTTACTATATCAGTAGAAGTATAAGTTCTATATTGACTGTTAAAGTAATTGAATGTGATACAATTTGACTATTTAATAAAATACCTATTTCATCAAGCTTTAATAAATCATTATAAATCATTTATTACAGAAAATGAATGAGAATTTTGATGTTCAGATACCACAATTTTGGCACCAGGAAGGTAGATCCATCTTCATACTAAACTGTTACTCTTAGTGAGGTCCTTACAGAATTCTGCATGTTATAGGTCTCAAGAAAAAAAATTAATTTTGAAATAATTCAAGTTTACTGTTCACCACCATTTCTTTTTCCCAGTTCAGATAGAAAGAAAACCATTATTGGTTTTCATATTTTTTCAAGAATATTTAGTTAACACTACCAATTAATTATCTAGAAAGGAAATAAAAATTCAAATGATGTAATTGATTTAGTTCTTTCTATTCATTAATTGACTCAATAACTATATCTTTTTTTATGCCTAATATATGCAAGACATTTTGCTTCTTCCTAGGTTTTCAAATACAGTATGGTCTAAATACCTGAGGTGCTCCAATTAAATATCAGTTGCATGACCACAAATAAAAGCCTTTCCTAGAAGAATATCTGTAGAAAAAACTTATTCTTCAAAACTAGAGTTGACATCCAAAAGCTCCACCCCCAGTAAAGTATCATAATCTTTCTCCATCATAAGTGTTTTTTTGTTTGTTTGGTTGGTTGGTTTTGGTTTTGGTTTTGTGTGTGTGTGTGTGTATGGTTTCTCTGGATAACTTCCATTTATTAATCATTGTACAAGAAAATCTTGGCATTAATTTGAGGAGAAAAGAAGTTACTATATCCAAATATTTCAACATTGTGAAAGTTCCACTTTTATAACGGGTTTTTAAAGTGGAGAAAATATTTGGAAAATTTTTAAAAAGAAACCTAAGATTTATTAGAGTACAGTTTCCAAGTAAGTTGGTCTTTGGGCACTTTATATTTTTAATGTAAGTGTTTTTGATTTAAAATACATAACACAATAAGCTGAATTGAAATTTAGAGCAAAAGACAAATATTATCCTTCATCAAGGGAATAATTTATGATGAGATTACTTGCTAAACTTCTCCATATTAAAAAAAAAAAACAACTGGTAATTTCAAGGACAGAAGAACAAAAATCACATAGGAGCTAAATCAACTAAGAAGTTTGATCCACTTTATTATAAGTTCAAATAGCTTATTTTAGTGATGTTTTGGTGAGATGGAAGTCAAGGTGAATGTATTCCAAGTTGATTTTTCCATAAAATAGAAGAAAATGCTACGAGAGGAAAGATATCAATGAGTTTAACAATTCAATTGGGATTGTTCGCTAAGCAAGAGGGGATTGTGTATCCTTGACGCTCCAGGAATTTGCCAAATATTGATGCAGATATTGAATTTCCCACTTAATATTTGCTGAGTCAGTACAATGATATATTAATCTCAACAAACTTTAACATGACTCCAGCAGATAACTGAAATATAGAATATGAATAAAGTGATGTGAGAAACAGGAGGAAAAAAAATCAATTTTCTAGGAAATTTTGAGAAAAATTTTAATTGGAAATAGTATTCTTCTGTGGTTTTGAACTATCAGCTGAAGCATGACAATCAGAAAAGTGGGAATGTTTATTAAAAGATCAAAGAGCATGTATAAAGACACAGAGTTTCAAAAGGGTGTGGAATATTCCCTTCGAGCAGATGCTTGAAGTTGTTTGACTGAAAATTCAGGTCTGTAAGGAGGAGGAGTGGAAGCACAGTTAGAGAGGTGGATGTATTCTGAAGACTTTTAGAGGTAAAGCTAAAGAGATCTTTTATCCAGTAGGCACTCTGCAGTTGTCTGGACTATAACATGATCTATGCATATTTTGCAGAAAATAACTCTTTTTACAGAAAGTCGTGTTAGAGATGATGAACTGGAATATAGAGATTAGCTGCAAGGAGTCCAGGCTCTAAAGTAGGATTAGGAAAAAGATAACGAAACCTTGAGAAAGAGGAGGTAACATCGGGAATGGGAAGGGAAATGTCGGTTTTGGAAATATATCTAAGGTATAAGTTGATGATTAAATGCTGAGATGTTTTAACTACCATATAGGCATGGGTCCTACTTTATTTTTTCAAAATTTACTGGGGCTATCTCCTAGAAAGGGTCAAACATGGGTAAACAATGAAATTCAATTATTTATTTATTCTCTTCTGATATTTGGTTATCATCGGCTCAGTTTCTCTCTATTGCATTGGTAGAGGCCTTTTTCAGACTTCTTGGATTAGGGAAAGCCATTAGAAAGCCATTAAATTCTCTAGGCTAAGGATGCTACTTTACAGAATGCGAACATTCAGCAAATGGAAATTATTAAAAATATCTTTGCAAAGATTTTATTGAAATAACTTCCATATTTTATCACCCTTCAGAATCAATTTCCCTTCCAATTGAAATTCTTACAAGGGAATTTAGAGGGTTACTTCTAAAGAGCACTTGGGGAAAATAGAAAGTGAAAAGGTATCAGAGTGATTATTTTTAGCAAAATAATAAAAAGAAATTACACTGAACATAACTATAGAAAGAATGTCTCAACTATCTCTATGTAAATTATGTTGACACTTTGTAGCTGGTTTGCTTATATTCGCCTCTTTTGTACATGCAGGAAGCAAAAATAATGATTCATTGTATTGAAACCATAGATGCATGTGACAAGATTACAAGAATCTAAACTTCCAGGTTATTTTTAGCTAAAGTAATATTTTTCTGATATTTGAAGTTTAAATATACAAATTAAAGGGCGCTTTTGTTACTTTTAAAATTGAAATAGGAAACCATTAATGACATTCCATTTAACTTCTGATTGATACTGTGATTGAAATATAATAAAATATATCTGTCTCAGTCTTGAATCTGTGCTGTGAAACACAGTAAATATTTTACATACTCAGTACTATATTTTATTCTGTTTTTTAATCAGCACTTTTCAGATACTATGT
This sequence comes from Balaenoptera ricei, assembly GCF_028023285.1. NCBI lineage: Eukaryota > Metazoa > Chordata > Mammalia > Artiodactyla > Balaenopteridae > Balaenoptera > Balaenoptera ricei. The sequence goes on from NC_082642.1 coordinate 58,768,125, forward strand.
TTTAGAGTCTGAGTTACTACAATGTCTTATGATGCACACAAAGCACCAAATTACTCAACTTTTCTGGCTAGCTATGTGTAAGATAACTGTTTGGTGCTATGTATTTCCTTATAAGATTTGAAGTTACCTTATAGGATGATCTATGATTGAATGACTCATTTTAGTATATTTATGACTCTTGGAAAATGGATGTTATTAGCAAGGTATTCTCATTCTACTTAATTCTTATAAGGATAACTGTTAATAGCCTTATCTAAAGGGTGAAATACGTGGTTTCACCTGTCTGGGAAGAGAGCTGACATGGAAATGGAGAGGGTGAAGCCTACAAACTGTATGAGACTAGCTCATTGTCTCTGTACCTAGATGGCATCAGTGTATATATATATAGATGGAAGTTCTGAGTAGTTGGGAGAAGCTGATCCATAGCTTATGAAAGAGGTCCCATTATCAGGAACTAAAGAACCAAGATGCTTGCATGTAAAAACATCAGGCTTTTTGTGACTATATTGAAGACTTCTTAGGTTAGTCTGAATAGGACAGGTTACATGAGACGGAAGAGCAGAAATCTCAAGGTTTCAAACAGGACAGATATTATGCATCACATTCACTCTAACACTTCTACACTACTTTGGTTTTTGTACTTTCTTTTTTTAAATATTCAAGCCAGCTTAGCTTTAGAAGTGAAATATATTAGTTAGCATAATTGATGCTATCTTCTGTAACAACTCCAAAATCTCATTACATTAATACAGTAAAAAGCTTTTTTCATTTATGCAAATTTCAATCCAGATATTCCTGGTTAAGATGACCCTCTTGCAGGGAGTGACCAAGCTATCTAAAATCCTTCTATTGGGGGATACTGTCCCTCAATACATGACCTTCAGGGTCACCATGAAGGGGAAGAGTAAAAATCCTGCTTGGGAGATTTACTTTTTTCAAAAAGTATCATATCCGGAGAAGGCATATATAATTGTATGTTGTATTCCTCCTGTATTACATTGACTACAACTATTTATATGCCCTATCTGAATGCAAGGATACAGGGTAATGTTGTCTTCTACGTTCAGCAGGAAAATGAGATGGCCTTTTAAACAAGTAGTATTGTCTCATTGGCTACAAGGGACTTGCATACAATTGAGGGTGCAGATAATAAGAGGTGTAACAAACACCTGAGAGTCAGCATATCAGTCGCAAATATGTAGTAAAGTGGGCAAAGTCTAAAGAGCATATAAAATGTTAAGAAACAAAGTTAGAGACTCTGGCTTTTTGTGCTCTAAACTTTAAGTATTCATTTAAGGACAGTTATACATGAAAGTCTAACTTTTTGTTAATTTCTAGCTTTTCCTTTTGGTTTTATAATAGTTCTCAAATCACTTTATCCTGCAAAGAGAGCAGGAACTTCTTAATAAAATTAAAGAGCATACTTACAAAGTGATTTTTTTCATTAAGTGTTTTTACTCATGAAAATGTTTTACAATAGTCACATTTATATTTGACAAACAATATTTGTATCAAACTTGGGGTTTTTTTTAGATTTATTTTTCAAATAATATTTTCAATGGCTTACTTAATCTTTTTCATTTATCAGTTGTGGTGTTCACTTTTCAAGATTAGTTAATGTATTTAAAGATGTCCAAGTTACATCACATAATATCCTTTTGATTACCTTTTAGATTTAAAATGTGACATTGCAGTTTATTAAAGTACCAAAAAAGTAAAAGGAACTTTAATGGTACTATAGGCATGACTATGTTCAATAAATTTTAATAGAATATCACATGTGACTTTAATAAATATACCCAGAGCAAACAACAACTTATATATTTTTAAATTTAAACACGGAAAAACAATGTAATCAACATAATTGTGAAATTTTATACTAGCCTAACTTTTCATTTTAGAGATTATTCATAATTTTCATCATGAAAGATTTCATTGCTTGTAGTCTATAATACTAAAGTAAACTTTTAAGTAACTGTTCAGGAGTCATTACTGATCTCTTTGGGATATTTGGTATAATGATTTGTGTAGATTTGGGTCATTTTTCTGACAACTTTTATTGCTTATGTTGGTAATTGTGATGGTAATTTTATGTGTTAACTATACAGCCACAGGGTGCCCTTCATTCTGGGTGTGTCAGTGAGAGTGTTTCTGGATGAGATTAAAGTTTGAATAAGTATACTGAGTAAAGCAGATTGTTCTCTTAAGGTGGATAGATCTCACTCAATTACTTGAAGACCTGAATGAAACAAAAAGGCTGAGGAAGGAGGGTATTTCACGTGGCTGACTGAGTGAGCTGGAATTCTGGTCTTCTATCCTCAGGTTGGAATTTATACCATCAGTGCTCCTGAGTCCCCAGTTTGCTGACTGTAGCTACTGAGATTTTTCAGCTTCCATTAGCATGTACTCCAGTTCCTTATAATAATATATATTTATATCTGGGACTTCCCTGGTGGTGCAGTGGTTAAGACTTCATCTTCCAATTCAGGGGGTGTGGGTTCGATCCCTGGTCAGGGAGCTAAGATGCCACATGCCTAATGGCCAAAAAACCAAAGCATAGAACAGAAGCAATATTATAAAAAGTTCAATAAAGAATTTAAAAATGGTCCACATCAAAAAAATATTTAATAATATATATTTATATCCATATCCTGTTGGTCTTTTCATCAAGAGAACCAGTACTAACAGAGACTGGCTCTAACATTAGTTCTAGAAGATTAGAATTTTAAGAAGGAATTTTCAGAATTGGTTTGGGATTCTGTAATATTATTAGATTTAAAGATATTTATGACTCTATTTCCAGTAGTAAAAAGAGCACCGATAGATCAAGCCTCTTAGATAGCCTCATCCACCAGAGGGCAGACAGCAGAAGCAAGAAAAACTACAATCCTGCAGCCTGTGGAACAAAAACCACATTCACAGAAAGACAGACAAGATGAAAAGGGAGAGGGCTATGTACCAGATGAAGGAACAAGATAAAACCCCAGAAAAACAACTAAATGAAGTGGAGATAGGCAACCTTCCAGAAAAAGAATTCAGAATAATGATAGTGAAGATGATCCAGGACCTCGGAAAAAGAATGGAGGCAAAGATCGAGAAGATGCAAGAAATATTTCACAAAGACCTACAAGAATTAAAGAACAAACAAACAGAGATGAACAATACAATAACTGAAATGAAAACTACACTAGAAGAATCAATAGCAGATAACTGAGGCAGAAGAATGGATAAGTGACCTGGAAGACAGAATGGTGGAATTCACTGCTGCAGAACAGAATAAAGAAAAAAGAATGAAAAGAAATGAAGACAACCTAAGAGACCTCTGGGACAACATTAAATGCAACAACATTTGCATTATAAGGGTCCCAGAAGGAGAAGAGAGAGAGAAAAGACCAGAGAATATATTTGAAGAGATTATAGTCGAAAACTTCCCTAACATGGGAAAGGTAATAGCCACCCAAGTCCAGGAAGTACAGCGAGTCCCATACAGGATAAACCCAAGGAGAAACATGCCGAGACACACAGTAATCAAATTGGCAAAAATTAAAGACAAAGAAAATTTACTGAAAGCAGCAAGGGAAAAATGAAAAATAACATACAAGGGAACTCCCAAAAGGTTAACAGCTGATTTCTCATCAGAAACTCTACAGGCCAGAATGGAGTGGCAGGATATACTTAAAGTGATGAAAGGGAAGAACCTACAAACAAGATGACTCTACCCAGCAAGGATCTCATTCAGATTCGATGGAGAAATCAAAAGCTTTAGAGACAAGCAAAAGCTAAGAGAATTCAGCACCACCAAACCAGCTCTACAACAAATGCTAAAGGAACTTCTTTAAGTGGGGAACACAAGAGAAGAAAAGGACCTACAAAAACAAACCCAAAACAATTAAGAAAATGGTCATAGGAACATACATATTGATAATTACCTTAAACATGAATGGATTAAGTGCTCAAACCAAAAGACACAGGCTTGCTGAATGGATACAAAAACAAGACCCATATATATGCTGTCTACAAGAGACCCACTTCAGACCTAGGGACACATACAGACTGAAAGTGAGGGAATGGAAAAAGATATTCCATGCAAATGGAAATCAAAAGAAAGCTGGAGTAGCAATACTCATATCAGATAAAATAAACTTTCAAATAAAGAATGTCACAAGAGACAAGGACACTACATAATGATCAAGGGATCAATCCCAGAAGAAGACATAACAATTATAAATATATATGCACCCAACATAGGAGCACCTCAATACATAAGGCAACTGCTAACAGCTATAAAAGAGGAAATCGACAGTAACACAATAATAGTGGGGGACTTTAACACCTCACTTACACCAATGGACAGATCATCCAAAATGAAAATAAATAAGAAAACAGAAGCTTTAAATGACACCATAGACCAGATAGATTTAATTGATATTTATAGGACATTCCATCCCAAAACAGCAGATTACACTTTCTTCTCAAGTGGGCATGGAACATTCTCCAGGATAGATCACATCTTGGGTCACAAATCAAGCCTCAGTAAATTTAAGAAAATTGAAATCATATCAAGCATCTTTTCTGACCACAACACTATGAGATTAGAAATGAATTACAGGGAAAAAAATGTAAAAAACACAAACACATGGAGGCTAAATAATACGTTACTAAATAACCAAGAGATCACTGAAGAAATCAAAGTGGAAATCAAAAAATACCTAGACAGAGATGACAAAACATGACGAACCAAAACCTATGGGACACAGCAAAAGCAGTTCTAAGAGGGAAGTTTATAGCTATACAAGCCTACCTCAAGAAACAAGAAAAATCTCAAGTAAACAATCTAACCTTACACCTAAAGGAACTAGAGAAAGAAGAACAAAGAAAACCCAAAGTTAGCAGAAGAAAAGAAATCATAAAGATCAGAGCAGAAATAAATGAAATAGAAACAAATAAAACAATAGCAAAGACCAATAAAACTAAAAGCTGGTTCTTTGAGAAGATAAACAAAATTGATAAACTGTTAACCAGACTCATCAAGAAAAAGAGAGAAAGGGCTTAAATCAATAAAATTAGAAATGAAAAAGGAGAAGTTACAACAGACACTGCAGAAATACAAAGCATTCCAAGAGACTACTACAAGCAACTATATGCCAATAAAATGGACAACCTGGAAGAAATGGACAAATTCTTAGAAATGTATAACCTTCCAAGACTGAAGCAGGAAGAAACAGAAAATATGAACAGACCTATCACAAGTAATGAAATTGAAACTGATTAAAAATCTTCCAACAAACAAACGTCCAGGACCAGATGTCTTCACAGGTGAATTCTATCAAACATTTAGAGAATAGCTAACACCCATCCTTCTCAAACTCTTCCAAAAATTGCAGAGGAAGGAACAGTCCCAAACTCATTCTATGAGGCCACCATCACCCTGATACCAAAACCAGACAAAGATACTACAAAAAAAGAAAATTACAGACCAATATCACTGATGAATATAGATGCAAAAATCCTCAACAAAATACTAGAAAACAGACCCAACAACACATTAAAAGGATCATACACCATGATCAAGTGGGATTTATCCCAGGGACGCAAGGATTCTTCAAAATACGCAAATCAATCAATGTGATACACCGTATTAACAAATTGAAGAAGAAAAACCATATGATCATCTCAATAGATGCAGAAAAAGCTTTTGACAAAATTCAACACCCATTTATGATAAAAACCCTCCAGAAAGTGGGCATAGAGGGAACCTACCTCAACATAATAAAGGCCATATATGACGAACCCACAGCAAACATCATTCTCAATGGTGAAAAACTGAAAGCATTTCCTCTAAGATCAGGAACAAGACAAGGATGTCCACTCTCACCACTATTATTCAACATAGTTTTGGAAGTCCTAGCCATGGCAATCAGAGAAGAAAAAGAAATAAAAGGAACACAAATTGGAAAAGAGAAGTAAAACTGTCACTGTTGGCAGATGACATGATATTATACATAGAGAATCCTTAAAATGCCACCGGAAAACTATTAGAGCTAATCAATGAATTTGGTAAAGTAGCAGGATACAAACTGAATACATAGAAATCTCTTGCATTCCTATACACTAATGATGAAAAATCTGAAAGAGAAATTATGGAAACACTCCTATTTACCATTGCAACAAAAAGAATAAAATATCTAGGAATAAACCTACCTAAGGAGACAAAAGACCTGTATGCAGACAGTTATAAGACACTGATGAAAGACATTAAAGATGATACAAACAGATGGAGAGATATACCATGTTCTTGGATTGGAAGAATCAACATTGTGAAAATGACTCTACTACCCAAAGCAATCTACAGATTCAATGCAATCCCTATCAAACTACCATTGGCATTTTTTACGGAACTAGAACAAGTCATCTTAAAATTTGTATGGAGACACAAAAGACCCCGAATAGCCAAAGCAGTCTTGAAGGAAAAAAACGGAGCTGGAGGAATCAGACTCCCTGACTTCAGACTATACTACAAAGTTACAGTAATCAAGACAGTATGGTACTGGCACAAAAACAGAAACATAGATCAATGGAACAAGATAGAAAGCCCAGAGATAAACCTACGCACGTATGGTTGACTAATCTATGACAAAGGAGGCAAAGATATACAATCGAGAAAAGACAGTCTCTTCAATAAGTGGTGCTGGGAAAACTGGACAGCTACATGTAAAAGAATGAAATTAGAATACTCCCCAACACCATACACAAAAATAAACTCAAAATGGATTAGAGACCTAAATATAAGACTGGACACTATAAAACTCTTAGAGGAAAACATAGGAAGAACAGTCTTTGACATAAATCACAGCAAGATCTTTTTTGATCCACCTCCTAGAGTAATGGAAATAAAAACAAAAATAAACAAGTGGGACCTAATGAAACTTCAAAGCTTTTGCACAGCAAAGGAAACCATAAACAAGACGAAAAGACAACCCTCAGAATGGGAGAAAATATTTGTAAATGAATCAACGGACAAAGGATTAATCTCCAAAATATATAAACAGCTCATGCAGCTCAATATTAAAGAAACAAACAGCCCAATCCAAAAATGGGCAGAAGACCTAAATAGACATTTCTCCAAAGAAGACATACAGATGGCTAAGAAGCACATGAAAAGCTGCTCAACATCACTAATTATTAGAGAAATGCAAATCAAAAGTGCAATGAGGTATCACCTCACACTAGTTAGAATGGACATCATCAGAAAATCTACAAACAACAAATGCTGGAGAGGGTGTGGAGAAAAGGGAACCCTCTTGCACTGTTGGTGGGAATGTAAATTGATACAGCCACTATGGAGAACAATATGGAGGTTCCTTAAAAAACTAAAAATAGAATTACCATATGATCCAGCAATCCCACTACTGGGCATATACCCTGAGAAAACCATAATTCAAAAGGACACATGCACCCCAATGTTCATTGCAGCACTATTTACAATAGCCAGGTCATGGAAGCAACCTAAATGCCCATCGACAGACGAATGGATAAAGAAGAAGTGGTACATATATACAATGGAATATTACTCAGCCATAAAAAGGAACGAAATTGAGTCATTTGTTGAGATGTGGATAGATCTAGAGACTGTCATACAGAGTGAAGTAATTCAGAAAGAGAAAAACAAATATCGTATATTAACACATGTATGTGGAACCTAGAAAATTGGTACAGATGAGCCAGTTTGCAGGGCAGAAGTTGAGACACAGATGTAGAGAACAAACGTATGGACACCAAGGCGGGAATACTGCGGTGGGGTGCGGATGGTGGTGTGCTGAATTGGGCGATTGGGATTGACATGTATACACTGATGTGTATAAAATTGATGACTAATAAGAACCTGCAGTATAAAAAAAAAAACAAAAAAAGAGCACTGATAATCCCTGGCATTATCTGATAATAAAGATATACAGAATATCTCTAGTGGATAACCTAATCAACCATGTACAAGAAGTAAGGAGCTGTATGATATTTTCAAACATTTTGGCAAACTAATGAATATAACAAGGTTTACTGGTTGCTTTTAATGTCCCTGGTGAAAGAAAAGAATGAGCTCAGGGAATTGAATTTCCAGCTCAGGTGCCGATAAATATCCTGAAGTCTTCCATGTGTGCCATGAAGGAGACCCTTATCTCCTGTAACCACAGGATGAGATGGCTGAAGATCAAATGCAGAATCTCATCCTGTGACTGGTTAAATTTACAATATAAATTGAACTCCCAGCCTCACAGGATATTACTGTTAAAGTGAGCAATACCTCATTCCTGAGGGGGTTGCAGACATTAGTGCTACCATCAAGGACTTAGGGCATGCAAGGGTAACAATTCCCACCATATCTACATTCAACATACTTATTTGACCTATGAAGAAGACAGCTGGATCTTGGAGAATGACAGTGGATTATTGACATTTAATCAGGTGGTGATTCCAATTGCGGTTGCTGTTTCATTGCTTGAGCAAATTTACACATTTCCTGGTACCTGGTATGCAGCTATTGATCTGGCCAATGACTTTTTCTCCACCCCATTCCATAAGACCAACCAGAATCCGTTTGTTTTCAACTGGCAAGACCACCAGTACACCTTCACTGACCTACCTCAGGAGTATATCAGTTCTCCAGGTTGATTCCATAATTTAGTTCATAGGGAAGTTGATCGCCCTTCCCTTCCACAAGCTATCACATTGGTCCATTACATAGATGACATTATACTGACTGGATTTAGTGAGCGAGAAAAGCAAATACTCTGACTTATTGGTCAGATATTTGCATATCAGAAGATGGGAAATAAATCTGACAAATTCAGAGGCCTAGTACCTCAGTGAAATTTCTAAAGGCTTGTAGTGTGGGAAGCATGTGGAGACTATCCCCTCTAAGGTAAAGTATAAGTTGTTGCATCTGGCCCCTTCTATAACCAAAAAAGAGGCGCAATGCCTAGTGGACATCTTTGGATTTTGGAGGCAATATATTCCTTACCTGGGTATGTACTCCAGCCCATTGCTGAGTGACCTCAGAAGCTGCGAGTTTTGAGTGGATCCCAGAAAAGAAAAGGCTCTGCAACAGGTCCGGGCTGATGTACAAGCTGCTCCGACACTTGGGCCACATGATCCAGCAGATCCAGTGGTGTTTGAAGTACCAGTGGCAGATAGGGATGCTGCTTGTAGCTTTTGGCAGGTCCTAGACATGAACCTCAGAGCAGACATTCAGAATTTTGGAGCAAAGCCCTGCCATCCTCTGCAGATAACTACTCTCCTTTTGAAAAAGAACTCTTGGCCTGATACTGGGCCTTAGTAGAGACTGGACTCTTGACCATTGATAATCAAATTATTATGTGACCTGAGCATCTCATCACGAATTGAGTTAGCTGACCCACCAGGCCATAAAATTTGGCATGCACAGCAGCATTCCCTCATCAAATGGGAGTCGTTTTTACTTGACCAGGCCTGAGCAGGCCCTGAAGGCACAAGTAAGTTACATGAAGAAGTGGCTCAAATGTCATGGCCCACATTTCTGCTTCACTGCCTTCCCTCACCCAGCCTGTACCTATGGCCTCGTGGGAAATTCCCTACGATCAATTAACAGAGGAAGAGAAGACTCGGGCCTGATTTCTAGATGGTTCTGCAGGATATACGGGCACTGCAGGACAGTGGACAGTTACAGCTCTACAGCCCCTTTCTGGGGCACTCCTGAAAAACCCTGGTGAAGGGAAGTCCTCCCAGTGGGCAGGGTTGTAAGCAGCACACATGGCCGTTCACTTTGCTTATAAGGAGAAATGGCCAGCCATGTGATTATATACCAATTCAGAGCTGTGGCAAATGGTTTGGTTGGTCGGTGACTTGGAAGGAACATAATTGAAAAATATGGTGACAAGGAAATTTGGAGAAGAGGTATATGGCTGGCCCTGAATGGACAAAAAAACAAAGATATTTTTGTTCCATGTAAATGCTCACCAAAGTGTCGACTTTAATTACCAAATGGCTGAGATGACATTTTCTGTAAATACCAGACAACCTCTTTCTCAAATCACTCCTGTCATCACCCAATGTGCTTATGAACAAAGTGGCCCTGCTGGCGTAGATGGAAGTTATGCATGGGCCCAACAACATGGACTTCCATGCACCAAATATGCCCTGGCTATGGCCATTGCTCAGTGCCCAGTCTACCAGCTGCAGATAGAAACACTGAGTCCCCAGTATAGCATCATTCACCAGGGTTATTAACTGGCTCTTTAGTAAATATTGGTAACATTGGACCACTTCCATCAGGGAAAGGAGGGGCAGGAGTTTATCCTTACAAGAATAGATGCTTATTCTGAATAAGAATTTCCCTGTTTACAATGCTTCTGCCAAAACTACCATCCATAGATTAACTGAAAACCTTATCCACCCTCATGGAATTCCTCATAGCATTGCTTCTGATCAGAGAACTCACTTCACAGCAAAAGAAGTTCAGCAGGGGGCTCATGTTCATGGAATTCACTTGTCCTACCATGTCCTCCACCATCTTGAAGCAGCTGTTTGATAGAAGAGTGGACTGGCCTTTTGAAGACTCAGTTACGGTGTGATCCAGGTAGCAGCACCTCATAGGGCTGGGGCAAGGTTCTTCAGAAATCCAGATATGGTCTGAATCAGTGTCCTATAGACAGAATTCATGGATCCAAGAAGCAAGGGATGGAAATGGAAGTGGCACGACTCACTATTACCCCTAATGACCCACTAGCAAAAATTTTGCTTCCCGTTCCCACAACCTGATGCTCTGCTAGCCTAGAGGTCTTAGTTTCAAAAGGAGAATTGCTTTTAAAAGGAGACAGCAATGATCTCTTTGAACCAGAAGCTAACATTTCTGCCCAGCCACTCTAGGTTCTTTGTGCCTCTGAATCAATAGCAAAGAAGGGAGTTACTGTACTGGCTGGGGTGATTGATCCTGGCTACAAAGGGGAAATTGAACTGCTTCTCCACACTGGAGGTAATAAAGAATATGTCTGGCGAACAAGAGAGTACTTAGGGTGTCTCTTGGTATCACCGTGCCTTGTGATTACGGTCACTAGAAAACTACAACCCAAACAGGCAGGAATGGTCCAAGCCCTTCAGCAGTGAACATTTTGGTCTCTCAGGTAAAGAACCACAACAAGATGAGGTGCTTGCTGGGCAAATGGAGTAAAGAATAGGTAGTAGAAGACCGTTATAAATACCAGTTAGGATCATGTGATCAATTATAGAAACATGGACTATAGTTGCCATGAGTATTTTCTCTGTGTGGTTTTTGTTTTTTGTGAATATGTTAGTTTCTCTGGAGAACACAGACTAATACAGTAATTAAAACATAGTAACAATTTAGCTAAATCCTCCGTGTTGGAAAACCATTATATCCACTTTTAGCCACATACTTAAAACAAAGTTTAATTGCTAATACCAAAGTTATTTTTTTTCCTAACAAACTTTGAGCAAAGTTGCACTCTGAGCCAAGTGACATTAGTAACTAATTTTGAATAATGCATTCTCCATGGTGCTCTCTGCATTGGTATGCATTACTGTACACCATTACTTTTTTTATTTACTGTAAAATATATACCAAGCTGTCAGGGGATGCTCACAAGAGCACCACAAAATAATTAAGATTCATAAAACCCTGTAGAAGAGTAAAAATCTCTACCAACCTAAGATGTTATCAATGTTAATTTACCTTTGGCCCTTCAAAATACATGTTATTATAATTTTTGTGAACTAAGACCAGGAGAATATTACAGTAATTAGACTCATGCCCAAAGTAGTTTAATACGAATATATTGTATGAAAATCTCTTACAGCATAAGAATCTGTATCAGTTTCTTTTAAAAGAACTCAGCTCCTTAGAACCCTCAAAAAGATGTTTTGTTTTCATTCATTCATATTTTAGGAGGGAATTCTTTTAAAACGAAGGATGAAATGAGGAGGACATACTCCTGTAATACTAAATGATCATTTTGGAAAGAAGTTTACAGATAAATATCAAGAACCCTAGTAAAATTGTATCCTTTATCTCATCAGTCTACTGTGATGATGGGAAAGGTATACTGTTATCCTCTAAAAATAGCTTTGATATTTAAATATTATCAAAGGTAATACAAATATATGTTAAAATGCCGAAGTAACTTGTATACGCAACCGGAGATTTTATAAATCACTTAAAATAGGCACAGTTGATTGAGAAAGTAAATTAATCCTGAAGCCCCCAGTATATGACTTAGCAATTCCTCTCCTTGTTATACTCCATAGAGAAAAACTCATACATAGGGCCAAGCAGGCATGTCTAAAAATGTTTATTGAAACATTATCTGTGAAACACCAGAAAGTAGACTCCATGAAGGCATAGATTTTTGTCTGTCTCACAGCTGTCTCCCCTATGGCAGGGAACACAGAAAAGTCATGGCAGGTGTACATGAATATTCATAACATAGACCACATGCAGGTATTTGAAAATATAAGTTAGGGTTAGTGTTACTGACATTGTTTTTATTGTGGTGAAAAAAAACACATAACATGAAATCCACCCAGTTAACACATTTTTAAGTGTACAGTACAGTATTAGTTAACTGTATGTGCATTGTTGTACAACAGATCTCTAGAACTTTTTCACCTTACATGACTGACACTGTATACCCAATGCATAGCAACTCCCCATTTTCCCCTCCTCCAAGCCCCTGGCAACCACCATTCTATTCTCTGCTTCTATAAGTTTGACTACTGTAAGATACCTTGTATAAGTGGAGTCATTCAGTATTTATCCTTCTGTGATTGGCTTATTTCACATAGCATAATGGTTCATCCTTGTTGTAGTATATGACAGGATTTCCTCCTTCTTTAAAGCAGAATAGTATTCCATTTTATGTATCTACCACATTTTCCTTATCTGGTCATCTGTAGATGGATATTTAGGTTATTTTCACCTCTTGGATATTGTAAATTATGCTGTAATGAAAATGGAGGTGTAAATATCTCTTCAAAACCTGTATTTTTAAAAATAAATACCCAGAAGTTGGATTTCTGAATCACATAATATTTCTGTTTTAGTTTTTTAAAAATTTTATTGTTTATTTATTTTGGCTGTGCTGCACCTTAGTTGCAGCACACGGGATCTTTGTTGCAGCATGCGGGCTTTTTAGTTGTGACATGCAGACTATTAGTTGCAGAACCTCTGTAATATTTTCCATAGCAGCTGCACCATTTGACATTGCCACCAACAGTGCACAAGAGTTCCAATTGCTCCATATCCTTGCGAACACTTGTTATTTTCTGTTTTGGAGGTTTTTTGGTTATTTGTGATAATGCAATCCTAAAGGGTGTGAGGTGTTGTTTTGGTTTTGTATTTACCTGATGGTTAGTGATGTTGAGCAGTTTTTCATGTACCTGTTGGTTTTTTGTATGCCTTCTCTGGGGAAATGTCTATTCAAGCATTCTTTCTTATTTTTTAATGAGTTATTTGGTTTTGTCATTGAGTTATAGGAGTTCATTATATATTTTGGAAATTAACCCCTTATTATAATTATGATTTGCAAATATTTTCTCCCGTTGCCTTTTCACTCTGTTGATTGTTTCCTTTGCTGTGCAAAAGCTTTTTAGTTTCATGTATTCCCACATGACTATTATTACTTTTCTTGCCTATGTTTGGTGTCATATCCAGGAAATCATTGTTAAGACCAATATGTATTAGTTGGGATTCTCTAGAGAAACAGAACAAATACGATGAATAGGTGGATGGATGGAGAGATAGATGGATGGATAGGTGGATATAGATTTCTGAGATATTAGCTCATGCAGTTATGAAGGCTGAGAATTCCCACAATTTGCTTTCTGTAAGATGAAGAGCTGGGAAAACTCAGGGTATAATACAAACTGAGTCCAAGGGCCTGAGACATGGGGAGCTGATGATGTAAATCTCAGTCCAAGGACAGTTGAAAATGATGTGATTCTCTAGCTTATTCAGTAAGGCAGGAAAAAATTCTTCCTCCCTCTGCCTTTTGTTCTATCAGACCCTCAAGAGATTGCATAACCCACACAGGGTAAGGCAATCTACTTTACTGATTTCATCAAATTCAACTGTTAATCTCATCAGGAAACATCATCATAGGCCCAAGAAAAAAATATGAATATCCATGGCTACTCTAAGTTGATACATAAAATTAATAATCATACCATGTTATGAAGCTTTTCCCTTTGTTTTTTTCTAGGACTTAAAGCCTCAGGTCCTAATTTAAATCTTTAATCCATTTTAAGTTGCTTTTTGCGTAAAGTACAACATAAGGGTTCAATCTCATTCTTTCACATGTGACAATCTAGTTTTCTCAGCACCATTCCTTGAAGAGATGAACCTTGCTCCATTGTATAGTCTTGGCACCCTTCTGGAAGATCATTTGACCATATATGTGTGTGTGTCTACTTCTGGTCATTCTATTCAGTTTATTTTTCTATATATCTGTTTTTATTCCAGCTTTGTAATAAGTTTTGAAGTCAGGAAGGGTGAAGCCTCAAGTTTTGTTCTTTTTTTCAAGATTGTTTTGTCTGTTTGGGGTCCTTTGTGTTTCCATATGAATTTTATGGAAGTTTTATCTATTTCTGCAAAAAATGACATTGAGATCTTAATAGGGATTGTCTTGAATCTATTGAGCACTTTGTGAAGTTCGGACATTTAAAAAATATTTAGTCTTGCAATCCATGAATACATGTGTCTTTCCATTTGTGTATTTTTACATTTCTTTCATCAATATTTTGTAGTTTTTATTGTACAAGTCTCTCACCCCCTTGATTAAGTTAATTCCTAAGGTTATTTTTGTTTGTTTCTTTTTTTAAATGCTATCGTAAATAGGATTGTTTTCATAATTTCCTTTTTGGATTGTTCATTGTTAGCGTATAGAAATGTAACTGATTTTTGTATGTTGATTTTGTTAGCACTAAGACTTTTATTGTGGAATCTTTAGGTTTTTTAAAGTGTAAGATCATGTTATTTGAGAACAGAGATAATTGTACTACCTCTTTTCAGATTTGAATGCCTTTTATTTCTTTTTCTTGCCTAATTGCTCTAGTTACAAATACCAGTACTATGCTAAATATAAGTAATAGGAATAGGCATCCTTGTTTTGTTCCTGATTTTAGTGGAAAAGCTTTTAGTTTTTCACTATTAAGTATGATGTTAGCTGTGGGCATTTCATATGTGACCTTTATGAGATAATTTCCTTATAGTCCTACTTTGTTGAATATTTTGATCATAAAAGGACATTGAATGTTGTCAAATGCTTTTCTGCATTAAAATAGTTGTGTGGTTTTTGTTTTTTTTCATTTTCTTTAAGTTTTATAGGAGTATAGTTTATTTACAATGTTGTGTTAGTTTCTGCTGTACAGCAAAGTGAATCAGTTATACATATATATATATATATCCAATCATTTTTAGATTCTTCACCTCCCCCCACAAAAGAAACTAAATATTGAGCAAAGAAAAAGAGTGTTATGTGAAGGAAAATCCATGGAAGGTTAGGGTATCTTTTTTTAGATTTGTTTTTCTTGTACTGCTATCACTGGTAGTAAACCTGTTTTAATATCCTGGAAGTGTGCAGCAATCATGAGTAATTAGAACAATTCTTTCTTCTGAATAAAATGCCTAGCAGAGTTTAAAAAGAAAAAAAAAATTCGGTTGTATGGTTTTTGTCCTTCATTCTTTTGTTGTGGTGTATCACATTCATTAGTTTTTTCTTTTTTTTTTTTTTTGTATGTTGAACTCCCTTTGCATCTCAATATGGTCATGGTGTATTGTCCTTTTGATGAGTGGTTGAATTCAGTTTGTTAGTATTTGCTGAGGGTTGTTGCATCAATATTTATCAGAGATATTGGTCTATAGTTGTTGTCATTGTTGTTTTTCTCTTATAGTTTCTTATTTGGCTTTGGTATCAGGGTAATATTGGTCACATAACATGAGTTTGCAAGTATACCCTTGACCTCAATTTTTTTTTTTAAGAGTTTGAAAAGGATTGGCATTAATTCTTTAAGTGTTTGATAGAATTCTCCAGTGAAGACATCTGGTCCTGGGCTGTTTTTTGTTGGAAGGTTTTAAATACTGATTCAATTTTCTTACTAGTTATAGGTCTGTTCAGATGTTCTATTTCTTCATGATTCATCTTTAGGAAATGGTATGTTTCTAGGAATTTATTGCTTCTGGGTTTTTCAATTTGCTGGCACATAATTGTTCATAGTTGTCACTTATGATCCTTTTTATCTCTATGGCATTACTTGCAATGTCTCATATTTTATTTCTGATTTTATTTTTTAAATATTTTATTCTTCATTAGTCTGGCTAAGGTTTAGTTAATTTTGTTGATACTTTGAAAAATCAACTCAGCTTCATGGATTTTAAAATTTTTTAAATTTTTCTACTTCATCTATTTCTGCTCTAATCTTTATTATTTCCTTCCTTCTGCTAAGTTTGGGCTTAGTTCTTTTTTCCTTGAGGTGTAAAATTAAATTATTTGAGATCTTTCCTCTTTTTTAAATGTTGGTGTTTATTGCAATAATCTTTCTTCTTAATACTTCTTTTGCTGCATCCCATAATATTTGGTGGGTTATGTTTTTGTTTCTCAAAATATTTTCTAATTTCTTTTTTGGTTTTGTCTTTGACTCATTGGTCGTTCAAAGTGTGATGTTTAATTTCCACATATTTGTAAATTTTTGAATTTCCCCTCTGCTATTGATTGCTAGTTTCATTTCACTGTGGTTGTAAGAGATACTTGGTATGATTTCAGTCCTCTTAAATTTGTCAAGACTTGTTTTGTGACCTAACATATGTTTGATTCTGGAGAATGTTCTGTGTATATTTGAGAAGAATGTGAATTCTCTTCTAGAATGAAATGTTTTGATGTGTCTGTTAGATCCATTTGGTCTATACTATTGCTCAAGTCCTCTGTTTCTTTGTTGATCTTCTGTCTCACTGGTGTATCCATTATTGACAGTGAGCTTTTGAAATCTCCCGCTGTTACTGTTTTTCCATTCTTTTACTTTAGCCTATGTATGTCCATAGATCTAAACTGAATCTCTTAAACAATATATAATAAGATCCTGCTTATTTATCCATTCAGCTAATCTGTGTTTTCTAACCTGTACTTGTAATCCATGTAGGTTTAGAGTAGTTACTGACTGTAAAAGACATACTATTGTTATTTTGTTGTTCTCTGTATGTCTTGCAGCATTTTTTCCCCTTCTTTACTCTCTTGTTGCCTCTTTTGTGTTTTGCTGATTGTTTGTAGTGGCATGCTTTGATTCTCTTCTCATTTCCTTTTGTGTGTACTCTATAATTATATTTGTAGTTATTATTACAATTATATAAAACACCCTGAATTTATAGCAATCTATTTTTAAACTGAGCAACTTCAATGTCGTATAAAAACCATACTCTTACATTTCTGTCCTCTTCCCACTTTGTCATTGATGACACAGAGGGACTCTGGTGAATGCCGTCAATTTCCTACCAGCTTCAATGTGGCTGATTTTGTGCTTGCCTGAGGTACAGGAGTCTCTTTTTTTTTTTTTTTTTTAACATCTTTATTGGAGTATAATTGCTTTACAATGGTGTGTTAGTTTCTGCTTTATAACAAAGTGAATCAGTTATACATATACATATGTTCCCATATCTCTTCCCTCTTGCATCTCCCTCCCTCCCACCCTCCCTATCTCACCCCTCTAGGTGGTCACAAAGCACCGAGCTGATCTCCCTGTGCTATGCGGCTGCTTCCCACTAGCTATCTATTTTACGTTTGGTAGTGTATATATGTCCATGCCACTCTCTCACTTTGTCACAGCTTACCCTTCCCCCTCCCCATATCCTCAAGTCCATTCTCTAGTAGGTCTGTGTCTTTATCCAAAGAAGATATACAGATTGCCAACAAACACATGAAAGAATGCTCAACATCATTAATCATTAGAGAAATGCAAATCAAAACTGCAATGAGATATCATCTCACACTGGTCAGAATGGCCATCATCAAAAAATCTAGAAACAGTAAATGCTGGAGAGGGTGTGGAGAAAAGGGAACCCTCTTGCACTGTTGGTGGGAATGTAAATTGATACAGCCACTATGGAGAACAGTATGGAGGTTCCTTAAAAAACTAAAAATAGAATTACCATACAACCCAGCAATCCCACTACTGGGCATATACCCTGAGAAAACCATAATTCAAAAAGAGTCATGTTCCACAATGTTCATTGCAGCTCTATTTACAATAGCCAGGACATGGAAGTAACCTAAGCGTCCATTGACAGATGAATGGATAAAGAAGATGTGGCACATATATACAGTGGAATATTACTCAGCCATAAAAAGTAACGAAATTGAGTTATTTGTAGTGAGGTGGATGGACCTAGAGTCTGTCATGCAGAGTGAAGTAAGTCAGAAAGAGAAAAACAAATACCGTATGCTAACACATATATATGGAATCTAAAAAAAAAAAAAAAAAAAAAAAAAAAAGTTCTGAGGAACCTAGGGGCAGTACAGGAATAAAGACGCAGACATAGAGAATGGACTTGAGGACACGGGCAGAGGGAAGGGTAAGCTGGGAAGAAGTGAGAAAGTGGCAGGGACATATATACACTACCAAATGTAAAATAGATAGCTTGTGGGAAGCAGCGCATAACACAGGGAGATCAGCTCGGTGCTTTGTGACCACCTAGAGGGGTGGGATAGGGAGGGTGGGAGGGAGACGCAAGAGGGAGGAGATATGGGGATATATGTATACGTATAGCTGATTCACTTTGTGATACAGCAGAAACCAACATACCATTGTAAAGCAATTATACTCCAATAAAGAAGTTAAAAAAAAAAAAAGCAAACGAACAGCATGATGTTAGCTAATGTACTCTAAAGAGGCTTTCCGGAAAACAAATGATAACATTACTTTGAATTATTCCTGCCCTGTTAAATGGACATGCAGCAATATTGCTTCTGGTTAATTTACAGAGATCATCTTTATTTATTTGCATGTAGTCAATGAGCATGTGGGCATGGTACTATGGAAGTTTCCTGTATAACTGGTTTGGTTACTTTACAGTATGTACCTCTTTACATTCCCTACCTTGATGTGAGTTAGGTTATGGTTAAAAGTCAAGAGAAATGTTCATCTTTGAAAAACTAAAAATATAATTTTAAGAAAACCGTACACAATATTTTTGTTCCCAGTTCTTGAAAGAAATTGAGAAGTCTACATTTGCAAAATGAAAAGTGTTCTGGCAATTCTTTATTAATAGTAGGTAAATAAGAATATAGTAAGTTTTAACTGTTCATAAGAACAGTATGTGGCAGTTAAAACTATAATATTATTTAAATCCAAAAGATACATATAGACAATACCACTGAGTAAATATTGCATTAAAAAAGTATAAAAAGAAAGTATTACATAATGAGATAGTTTCCTGTTTAATAATTCAATGTTACCTTGGTTTTCATATTTGCATATACCACTGTCACAACAGTGACAGCGACTTGGCTGACAGGCACGGTAGGAGAAGAGTCAAGGAAGCATGTTTGTTTAACACAGACAGAAGTTTCACTGGAGGCGGGAACAGAGTGGCACTCTGTATCAGAGGAAAGTTTTCGAACCTTACATTGTCACAAGGGCACCTTACCTGCTCAGATAAAACTTAGGTGATAATTCTGTTATCTTGTTCAAGATACTAATTTCCTCATGTTTAAGCCTATTTATATGTCTTTGCCTCCTCTCAACTATTTTGGAGACATGTGCCTGCTTGACTACTGTAAGTTATCATTGGTAACAGTCCCAGAATTTCTTAAGTATTTATTGGATGTATTCACCAGGCAAGCCTTGATTTCAATACTCTGTTGGTATTTGGGTGGTGGGATGGTAAGAAGGGAACTAATGGCACAGTATTTAAATAGCTTACATTGGATTCAAATACATGATGAGAGGATACTATTGGTACTCTTAAGGGAAAACAGCCAATAAGATCACTCATTAGTAGCCTTTTATTTCTGCATACATTTTTAACCTAAGGTCAATTTCACATGTTTTTGAAAACAATAACTGGTTCCATGACCTCTAGCATTCAAAGGTAATTAGTAACTCAAGGAGTCACTCTTCAAGTAGAAAATAGCCACATATGTTTCAAGTCCAGAGGATCTAGGCAAAATCTCTGTACTTAATTTTTTACCTTCTATGGAAAGAATCTCATTAATTTACTAGATTTTCCTACCAAATACTGTCTGATTACTCTTTTACAAAGGGACTATCTATGACAAGATACAAACTTTCATCTATCAGAAAGTCTCTAAAAGTTGGCAAGCATATTAATAGGAAATATTTTAAAAATCAGAAGATCAAAAACAGCACCCTAAACATGAAACAGAATGTTACCTCATTTTTTTAAAGTTACTAAAAATAAGCAGATGTGGGTGCAGACTACTTTGTATGAAGAATATGGGAGAAAGAGAGCAAGCATAACTGAGTAACACATCTGCTGCTATTCATAACAGACTTGAAATTTTAGGGGGCACCTATTATCCGCTCACTTTGGGAAGCATTTACATTTAATTACTGATTCTTATCATTTCAGTAAGGTCTTTCCTATTTAGAGTTCAAGGGCTGAATGTCTCTGATATCTCTTCCAAAAGACCAAGTACAGGATTCCCCGCTTTTTGAAAATTCTCTTTATGACACTTTGCTTTTATGAGAGACCTACATTAGTGCCCATTTTCACTAACTGGAAGAAATGTGAAGAGAATATTCAATTTAGGGAAAAAAAGCAGAGCGAACATAGCATTCAGCGTTTGTTTAGCGGTGAGCCTTTATAGAGGCCGCAGCCACTCGGAGGAGCAGCCAGACTAGCGCCACCAAGCCCCTTTCCTGGGAACTACATTTAGTATCTCAGCATCAAGCTGTAATAACGTTGAACTGTGTCTGAACATCTGTGCTTTATCTTGATTTGTTTTGTGCATCCTTAGCAAGGTGTGTCCTAAGATAATTGCTTCCCTGCTGTATGCCATTTTGCCTTTGAAAGTTTTCATAGGAAGACTTTACTTTCAGAGAGTGAGGGAAACCTGTATTCAGGCTTTAGTTCATGCAAAGGTTCTTAGAAGGATCTTAAGGAAAGGCTGCCAATTCATGCCGATAATAAAATTAGATGTGTTATATGAGTCTCTTGTAGTATTTGGCCTTCTCTCATTAGAATAGGGTACAGTCTAGAAATAGAGTTGATATTTGTAGATCCATGAGATGGCATCAGAGAGCTGATATCCTCCTAAATGAGTTGAAGTCATTGTTATTAAAGTCAGTGAAAATATCTTAAGCCATATGAGTTTGAGGATCTCTGAGGGCTTTGCTAATTTTAGTTTTAGAATTGCATTCATTTAGTCTACCTATATTGAGTATTGTGGGTGGAACAGACTGTGGATCTTTTCAAAAAGTGGCAAGTATTTATAAAGCTATTTAATGACAGCTGCATGAAAATGGATGTCTCTGTCACTGCAGAGGTAAATTGGGATTACCCAACACTGTCAGAGCCAAAGCTCTTCAGCGAGGAAAAACTTCAGTCCATCCTGTGGTTATGCACCATTAGCCAGCACATAGAGGTGTAGTTACATGTAACCATGAGGGGATGTCCAAAGGAAACATGAGGTTTGTGATCTTGCCCATGTCTCAAATTTATAATTTTACCAAAATTAGTAGGACCAAAAACATCATCAGCAATTTTAGTGACGTTTCATGCACAGTGTTGATTGAGCAGAATAACCAATTTTTTCTCCTAGTATCACATAATCGTATAAGATTTTTGCAAGTTTTCTTTGAAACTTCTTTACCTCTATTAAGTGGTCATCTTGAAAGTGCCAACAATTACGCTTGTGTAATTTGAAAACAGATTCTTCCCAGTATCTCTTTCTAATCACTGGAAATCTCTAATTGCATTTTTGAAAGTTTCCAAAAACTTGGTCTCTTGAGTTATTATGGGGGCATGTATGTGAGTGGGAGCAGCCTTCTTTTCAGGTTTCTTCATCCTAAGTGAAAACTGGAAGCACCTACAGTCTCCTTAGGAAGAATTTCAACACAAAATTTTCTCTAATATTTGATGATTTCTAATAAAGTACTTACTAAGTTTAAGAACCCCAATTTTTGTAAAAAGTGTTATAAAAGATCATGAACTACTTTCCTTGGCCCCAGCAAATCAACATGTGCAGCTGAGTTTGCCAAATTCTACCATCAGGAAATATTTTGCCTCTGGTAAGGGAACATACCTTTAGGTCAAATTGAGATATGTCATGGTATATGCTGTCTGATAGTTTCCCATTATAATTATTTTATGACTCATCAACAACCAAGATTAAATCTAGATTTTCTATAAATCTTTCTAATAAATATATGTGAGACATAAAGATTTCTCAGACCAAGACTATGTAGATGTAAGTTTTATTGTCTTAAGGTAATGAAAAATCTGTAACTGAATTTAAAGTATTGCAATTAAAAATAAAAATTGTGAGGAAGAAAATAAATAGGAGAAAAGCTTATCTGCTGAGAAGTCTTTTTAGTTGCTCCTGATCTTGAAAGATGGATAAGTTTTTGGTCCCTAGATCAAGAGGAAGGCTGTGGTAAGCTACTGATCTCCAATGATGCCCATAATGATGAGCTGGACTTGACTATATTTATTTATATATATTTATGTATTTATATATGTGTGTGTATATATGCATACATGTATTAATATATATGTGTGTTAAAGATCACCTCATTTTTAAGACTTATCAAAGTTCATCCCTGTATTAGATTTAAATATAATCACAGGGAACTTTGAAGTCCTTAGTGTCCTTATTTAGGACTTGGGAAATTTAGGAGGATCCCACAGTAAACAACTGTTTATTTTTGACTATCTTTATATAAAGAGTCACTTAAAGAAAGTGGAACTGTAAGATATGTAACATTAGGTGGTACAAAAGATAAAACAGTATTTGATTCTGCTACTAGTGGAGAGCTAGAAATGACCTTTATAGATCTGAGATTCTAAAACAATATATCATCACTTGTTGGGTTTTTCAACCAGATGTATAGGAGTATTACAATAATACAAGTTAGGATTTACTCTTTTCTTTATTAAGCTATTGACTCTTGGTTTTAGTCTTAACTTCTAAATGCTGATGGGTTCAGCCCTGAGAGTCTCAGTAGAAAATTTGGTTGTGTCTTCCAAAATAATTTAGATCTAACTGAATGAGAAACTGTTGTAACCAAGGTAGTTTTTGAGAAAAGATGAAATGAGAAATGCTATGTTCCTACTCAGACTCCAATAATATTTTTAAAAGTCTGTGGCAGATAATAACTTTATTTAAAATAACTTTGATTTTCAGTGTTATAAATACAAAGGTTTTTTTTGGTTTAGGTGTTAAATATGTATAACACTTGTATAGATTAGTAAGATAGGGTTGTTTGGGTGCAGAATGTTGAATTAATTATTTTTCTGAAGTTATATTTTTCTATACGAGGCTCCTTGCTTGTTTTATTTATAGACAATTATTCAGATGTGTATATTTACTTGCATGTGTTCTTTTAAAATGTATATTGTTTTCCATCATGTATTTTTAATTTATATAAATTTGTATATAATTTATATATATATTTACATATATATGAAATTTCATATTATATATATGAAATATATATTATATATATGTATGAATGTATAATATTATTCCTTTTTTTTTTTTTAACTCAACGCTATAATTTAAAGTTCCATTTGGGTTGCTACATGTATATAATTATTCTTCTAACTACTGCATGGTAATCTGTGATGTGCATGTATCATATTTTGCCTATCCGCCAACCCAGTTATAGAAGCCCAGGGTGTTGCCTATTCCTCATCACCACACAAAGAATGCTGTGAGAAACATCCTTTTCTATGTATATTCCTTTATTTATCTGTGTGAGAATTGCTTGGGGATATAAACTGCCATTAGTATTATTAGCTGGTAATATATAAGAATACTTAATTTGACCAAATACTAACAGGTACTCTTCAGAATGGCCGTGTGCATTATATTCTCATCAGCAATAAACAAGGGTTTCCACCCAAATCCCTACTAGCACTTAGAATATCCAACTTTCAATATTTAGCCAACTTAATAGACATAAAATATCTCATTGTTTTAATTTGCTTTACTCTGATTACCAATGATTTGGAGAATCTCTTCATATTCCCCTTAGCCTTTTGGATTCTCTCTTCCATGACTAGAATTTTGTGTATATTTGTCCATAGAGTTCTAGTGGAAAGTATTATTTTATGCTTATTGGATTACAAAAGTCTCTTGCATTTTCTACAAATAATTGCTGGTTAGTTTTAGAAATTGCAAATATTTTCCCACAACGTGTGCTAAGTCTGTAAACTTTGTACATAATGTAACTTATTGAAGGATATGTTCAGTTTTATATAATTATTATCAATTATTTTTTTCTGAGTTTGTGTTTAAAACTGAATGTCCTTCTTTGCCTTTAACAAAATATCCTCTCTTTTAAAAATAATATAATTACATTTATATTTAGATTGCATTTAGGTTGTTACTTCCTTTATGATTCAACTCACCTTGCATGTGCTATTAGATTGGAGGTTTTAATTCTTTCCAGTTTTTCCAATACAACTTATTAAATTATCTGTACTTTTGCCAATAATTTAATCACCTTTATCACATATTGTGCATTTTTGTATGTATGGGTCTATTTCTTAGATGGCTGCTTATTTGTTCTATTGGTCTATGTATCTGTTTTTGTTGTTGCGGTAAAGAAATTCCTCCCCCTCCCTCTTATTCCTTTGCTTATTTTTGTTTGTTTGTTTTTGGTTATTTAAAAAAATTTTTTTTTATTGGAGGATAATTGATTCACAATGTTGTGTTAGTTTCAGCTGTACAGTGAAGTGAATCAGCTATATGTATACATATATGCCCTCCCTCTGGTCCTTCACTTATTTTTTTATTCAAGGTTAACTAATTTGTATATGGACATTTATTTTTCTATTGCATTTTAGAATGTGTTGTGTAGATACCCTTAAAAAATCAAAATGGAATTTTGATTGTTTTAAGTAAGATTAACCTTGAATTTTCCTTGAGTTTTACTAGTTTTAAGGCTTTTTCCATACATATTTTATACATTCATTGTTGTGTTAACTCTTAGGTGGCCTGTAGTTTTTGCTCTTAGCAGCATCTTTTCATTATATACCATAATTCATAATTATATAGAGAAATACTGTTGAATTTGTAAGCTGATTCTGTACCTGATGAACTCATTGAATTCTCTTGTTAGTTGTAATAGTTCTCTAGGTAAATGATCATACTGTCTGCAAATAGTGACAGTTTTAATTCTTCTCAAGGTAAGTATACCTCGCCAGTAATTCTGGTGTAGTGCTAGACAGTAATGAAAGAGTGGGCTTTCTTTTGTTATATTTATTGTTGCTTTATGTTTTGTTTTATTTTTCACTTGTTTCTTTTTTTAACTCAAAGCAAAAACACATGAAGTTTCTCTAATACCATTTAAAATTTTTGTTAAATTAATAAAACATTTTTGTAGTAGTTTTAGGATCACAGCAGACTGAGTAGAAAGAACAGAGATTTCCTATGTACCCCATCTCCACTACATACAACATCCTCCACCAGCAACATCCCACATCAGAGGGTACACTGGTATAAACCATGAACCACCCACAGTCCGTAGTTTTCCTTAGGGTTTACTCTTGGTGTCGCACATTCTATAGGCTTTGAGAAATGCATAATGACATGTGTCTGCCATTATAGTATCACACAGAATACTTTCACAGCCCAGAATTCCTCTGTGCTCTGCCAATTCATCCCTCCCTTCCCCCAACCTCTGGCAATCACTGATATTTTTACTGTCTACCTAGTATCACCTTTCCAGAATGTCATATTGTTGGAGTCATAAAATATGTAACCTTTTCAGATTGACTTCTTTTTTTTAGCATTGATAATATTCCCTTGTCTGGATGTACCATAGTTTGTTTATCCATTCTCTACTGAATGACACCTTAGTTACTTCCCAGTTTTGGCAATTATGAATAAAGCTTCCATGGATATCTAACTGCCTTTTTTTGCATGGACATAAATTTTCAGCTCCTTTGGCTAAATGCAGATCTTCCTTGACTTACAGTGGGGTTACATTCTAATAAACCCATCATAAATTGACAATATGGTAAGTTGAAATGCATTTAATACACCGAACCTATGGACATCATAGCTTAGCTAGCCTACCTTAAACATGCATAGGACACTTACATTAACCTGCAGTTGGGCAAAATAATCTAACAGAAAGCCTATTTTTAAATAAAGTATTGAATAGCTCATGTAATTTATTGAATACTGTACTGAAAGTGAAAAATAAAATGATTGTCCGTGTCTTGGTTGTTTGCCCTCCTGATCATGTGGCTGATGGGAGCTGCAGCTCATTACTGCTGCCCAGCATCGTGAGAGGGTATTATACTGAATATCGCTAGCCCAGGAAAAGATCAAAAGTCAAAATTGAAAGTATGGTTTCTACTGAATGTCTATCACTTTTGCACCATTGTAAAGTACAAAAATAATAAGTTGAATCATATTAAGGAACACAAGTGCTGGATATTATAGTAGGAGAATGTTTAATTTTGAAAAATAACTGTCAAACTGTCTTCTAAGTGGCTATTCTGTTTTCCATTCCTATTAGCAGTGAATGAGAGTTCCTGTTGCTCCACATCCTTGCCAGTGTGTGGTGATGTGTTGTTGTCAGTGTTCTGGATTTTGGCCAATCTAAGTGGTGTGTAGTGATATCTAGTTGATATCTTAATTTGAAGTTTCTTATGACATAAGATGTTGAACATCTTTTCATACACTTATTTGTCATCTATATATCTTCTTTGGTGAGATATCTTTTCTTTTGCTCACTTTTTAATTGGGCAGTTTCTCTTATTGATGAGTTTTAAGAATTCTTTGTATATTTTGGACAATAGTGCTTTATCTGATAGGTCTCTTGCAAATATTTTCTCCAAGTCTGTGTGACTTGTCATCTTATTCTCTTGACATTGTCTTTTGTAGAACATAAGTTCAAATTTTAATGAAGTACAGCTTGTCTATTATTTCTTAAATGTATCATGCCTATCTAAAATGTCACCATACTCAAAGTCATCTAGGTATTCTCCTATGATATCTTTTAGAAATCTTATAATTTTACATTTTACATTTAAGTCTATGGTCATTTTGAGTTAATTTTAGTGAATGGTATAAGCTTTGTCTAAATTCTTTTTATTTAATGTGGATATCTACTTGTTCCAGTACCATATGTTGAAAGGGCTATTTTGCTCCATTGTATTGCCTTTACTCCTTTGTCAATGATCACTTGACTATATTTATGTGGGTGTATTTATGAGCTCTGTTCCATTGATCTGTTTGTCTAATCTTTTGCCAATACCATACTGTCTTGATTACTGTAGCTTTATAGTAAATCTTGAAAATGGGTAACGTCAGTCCTGTGACTTTGTTCTTCTCCTTTAATATTAAATGGGCTATTGTGGGCCTTTTGTCTTTCCATATAAACTATAGATCCATTACCATTTATATATGTTTTATTTACCGTGTTAAGATAGTTATTTTTTTCTGCATTTGTTGAGTTTTTTTAAAACCACTTGTAAATATTGAACTTTAGCAAATGTTATTATTTTTTTTTAATTTTTTTACTTATTTTTATTATTTATTTATTTTTTTTGGCTGTGTTGGGTCTTCGTTTCTGTGAGAGGGCTTTCTCTAGTTGTGGCAAGCAGGGGCCACTCTTCATTGCGGTGCACGGGCCTCTCACTATCGTGGTCTCTCTTGTTGCGGAGCACAGGCTCCAGATGCGCAGGCTCAGTAGTTGTGGCTCACGGGCCTAGTTGCTCTGCGGCATGTGGGATCTTCCCAGACCAGGGCTCGAACTCGTGTCCTCTGCATTAGCAGGCAGATTCTCAACCACTGCGCCACCAGGGAAGCCCAGCAAATGTTATTACTTCATTGATTGAGGTAATCTTCCTTATATTATTTATGTGATGAGTTACATTAACATATCAATAGTTCCCCTTATTTAGCTATTGAACTGTGTAAGCACTATGAAATGAAGCCAGTTCTCACTTTGTGTGGTTCAGAGTTGTACAAATTATAGTTTTCACAGTTTAGTTAAATAACACCAGTCCTCCAAAAACATGGTCTAAATTTCATTTACCATGGTGTGTATTAACTGCGAGTTGTTGCATAAAGTTCAAATTTCTTTGTTAGCACTTCAGCCCACAAGTCTCTATATAAATAACAGGTGTACATCTGATCAGTGACCAATCATTTCATTTCTTTCAGAGTCTGTTGGTAATTGGTGATTAACCACTGTGCATCTATTACTCAGTTTTCACATATAGAGAACAAAGCATGCATTTGTGTTGCTTTCTTGCTCCCAGTGATAAACTTATGTGACATTTTACAAAACTGGATGATCAAAAGAGAATTGACTAACAAAGGTAAAAATGCAGCCAGAAGAAGGGTGAGGAGAAGAGGAAGAGGAGGAGGAGAAGGGGAAGGGGGAGGAGCGAGGGGTGAAGAAGAAAAGTGGTGATGCTGAAAGTGAAATACAAATAGAATGTAGATGAAGTTGTACAAGAAATAGCTGACCTTGGACATGTTGGCACTGCCACCAATGGAAAGACTCTGGATTTGCAGCCAGAAGAAATTAATGAAGGTGAACTAATTGACATAAATGAGGAAAGTAGTTGTGAGTAAGAGGATAAAGATATCCTAGGGGAAGTGACATCAGCAATTAACTTCACGTTAAAGAAACTCAGGGAGATATTTCATGACATTTGAAAGCTCAAAGAATAAAATGGTGGAAACTGATCCAAACTTTTGAAAAGGAGTATGAAAATTCTTTAAGGCTTTGAGGAGATACTTCTCTGGTATTGTGAATTATATGATAATAAGAGGAAGTCAAGCACTGTTCAAAATATTCTTAATAAACATTTTACAAAGAAATACAACTAATTCTCAATTTTTCTAATGTTTTAAATTACAGTGTGCTAAATAGGTTTAGAGTTACTATTGTTTTTCATTTCCTTATGCATTTATAACCAAATATAAGAAAGTTTTTAGTGTTTAAAAAAAATTTACAGATCACAGAGCAAAATGAAGACTGCCTGTACTTCTGTTCCCTAATTTAGGCTTCTCTTTAGAAGATTTGGGTGAAGAAGGATGGTACAAATATTTTATTGCTATTTAAGTAGGAATCATAACTCATACCTCACTTTTCTTTATAGAGTAATTAAGTTTACTACAGAAACAAGATTACAAACATTTCTTTTAGGTTTGTATAGACTGAATTGGTTTCTCATGGTCATTCAACACTTAATTAGTGTGTTATGGACCTTTATAAACTATTTTAATAAGAGTTATATTTTTCTTTGAGAATGAAGCATTGTTATCAAGAATGTTTTAGGTGATTTTAAAATGAAAATAATCTCTTTTATATAGGTTTTTTTGACATCGTATGATCGCTACACTTTATTTTACATTAAGTAATTGAATAAAATCTCATGAAAAACTAAGGAACTAATTGGTGGCCAGGTCTCAGTACTCACGTACCTTGGTTATTTATCCAGGTAGGACAGATCCACACAGCAAAATTCACAAGAGCCATGTACTATTTAAAAAAATAATAATTACACACATAAATATAGAATAGAGCAATTTAAAATTTTATTCTTATTAGTTATGCTAATTAGATTTTGTAATTATATGTGTAAAATCTTATTTAGTTGATTAGGTTTTATTCTTATTACAATTCGTTTACCTTCATTCTTGGTTTCTAATTGAAAGCATGAGGATGAAGTAAGATTTGTGTAATACAGGCAGCCCTTCCGAAAATACAGCATAAGCAATAAAAATATGTGTGTCTGATCTATCAGCTTGATTTAATTTAATTGGTAATATATTAGAAACACATTATTCAGAGAGAAAGAGATGAATCTATATCTTCACCTGTAGTAAGTTATATTACAAATCATGTATAAGACAGACAAAAAAGAAACAGTATAGATGCATTTTTTTCCATGAATAAGATAGAATACATAAAATATTCAAAGCGATATACTAGAAAACTATCCTGAAATAAATATGAATATTTGTATTAATAAGCTATTCTATGTCTAAGAAAAATAGATGCAGATTCACTAATATAAAGAAATATCTTAATGAAATTGACTGTAAACTAAAGAGAGAATTCCATAGAAACCCAAGGAATAATCACAATTGGAATAAAAACAGGTGACTTATGATTAGATACTGTTTAGGTTCATAGTACACTATAGCAACATTTAATGCTATATAATACTATAGCTTTGTCTATAACATTCTCAGCAAAAGTATGTTCTAGGAAGCTTATACTTTTCAAACTTTTCTTCAAACATAAAGGCCACAGAAGATATTTTCAACTGTAAGAATTTAGGGTATATAATTCCTATGAAGTTTTTTCAAAAATACTACAAATGATAAACTTGGCACCAACTTACAAAGCAGTAGAAGTATAGTGATAAAATAACTGGCAATGCATCAATTTAATTGAAGAACTAAACTTGTGGAAAATATGGCTTCTAAACAGAACTTTTATGCTATAAACTATGAAGACAGTGTTATGCTAATAACTGCAAGAGTCAGGAATAAGAGAATCTGGGAGATTGTGTAATATTGATTTCCCTATATTTCAAAACAGAAGACCAAAAATATAGTTGTAAAATATGATCAATCATGTAATATATTTAAGAGTACCTAAGATTTAAAGGCAACAGTAAAAAAAACAAATATTAATATAACCAACCAAAATTAAGTGTTGGCAGTGATAGCAGTGGGAATGATCATAGGAAAAGACACAATTTTTATATTGTTCCTGATATGCAAAATTCGTAAACAGAGAATAAATGGATACCTGGTTACAAAGGTAACCAATACTGTTGTCTGTAGTAACTGAACTAGTTTACATTCCCACCAACAGTACACAAGGGTTCCATTTTCCCCATATCTTTGTCAACACTGGTTAGCTCTTGTCTTCTTGATGATAGGCATTCTTACAGGTAGGAGATATCTCATTGTGGCTTTGATTTTCATTTCCCTGAGTATTAGTGATGTTGAACATCTTCTCCTGTACCTTTTGGTCATTTGGATGTCTTCTCTGGAAAAATATGTATTTATTTCCTCTACCCATTTTTTAATTGTATTGGTTGTGGTTTTTGTTACTGAGTTGCATGAGCTTTTTATAAATATTTATAGAGTAAATTTTTTTTATTATATATTTTATAGACCCCTTAGTGTTAGTGTATAGAAATGCAGCTGAATTCTGTGTATTGATTTTATAGCCTGCAACTTTACTGAATGCATTGATTAAATCCAATAGTTTTTTAGTTGTGTCTTTGGGATTCTTAATATATAAGATCTATTACCATCAAACAG
Source organism: Balaenoptera ricei (assembly GCF_028023285.1). Classification (NCBI taxonomy): domain Eukaryota; kingdom Metazoa; phylum Chordata; class Mammalia; order Artiodactyla; family Balaenopteridae; genus Balaenoptera; species Balaenoptera ricei. Next base: position 58,799,657 of record NC_082642.1, read on the forward strand.
CAACAATTTTACTTCTTCCTTTCCAGTTTGGAGTCCTTTTATTCTTTTGTCTTGCCTAATTGTTCTAGCTAGGACTTCCAGTACTATGTTGAACAAGAGTAGTGAGAGTAGGCACCCTTGTATTGTTCCTGATGTTAAAGGAAAAGCTTTGTTTATCTCTGAGTATAAGGTTAACTGTGGGTTTGTTGTTTTTGGCTAAAATCTATTTTGTCTGATATAAGTATAGCAATCCCTGCTTTCTTTTGGTTTCCACTTGTGTGGAGTATCTTTTTCCATCCCTTTATTTTGAGTCAATGCATGTCCTTAAATCTGAAATTGGTCTCTATATCCAGAATAGGCAGGATATAGTAGAATTTTATTTTTTTAATCCATCCTCAAAAGACTCTGTACTTTTTGATTCATGATTTCAATCCGTTTACATTTAGAGTACTTATTGGTATATAAGGGCATACTAATAACATCTTAATTGCTTTCTGGTTGTTTTGTATTTTCATTGTTTCTTTTTCTGACTCTGCATACTTTCATTAATTGGTTATTTTCCATGGTGGTATATTCTGTTTCTCCTTTCCTTGTCTTTAATGGATCTACTCTAAGTTTTTGCTTTGTGATTACCTTGTGATTCACATAAAACATCTGTTATTGATGTCACAATTTACCTCTTTTTATGTTGTATGTTCATTAACAATTTATAGTCACTATAATTATTTTTACTATTATTTTCCTTTAACTTCTATATTATAATTGAGTGGTTAACACACTATCCTAATACAGAGGTACAGTTTTCTAAGACTGACTATATATTTTCCACCTTTACCAGTGTGTTGTTACTTTAATATATTTTCATGAAGCTGAATAGTGTCTTTAATTTCACCCTGAAGAACTCCTTTCAGCATTTCTTGCAAGGCAGGTCTAGTGTGGTGAATTCCCTCAGTTTGTGTTTGTCTGGGAAAACCTGTATTTCTCTTCATATCCAAAGGATAACTTGCCAGATAAAATATTCTTTGCTGACAATTTTTATCTTTCAACATTTTGAATGTCATTCCATTCTCTCTGGCCTATAGAATAGGGTATGTTATTTTTTCCACTGCCTGCCTTTCAGATTCTTTGTCATTAATTGTTTACAGTTTCATTATAATGTGTCTTGGAGAAGATATTGTTCCACTGAGATAGTAGGGAATTGTATTAGCCAGTGGACTTCTATGTCCAGATTTTTACCCAGGCTTGGGAAGTTCTCACTTTTATTTCTTTAAATAACCTCTCTGTTACCTCTCCCTACTTTCTCCTTTTGGAATCCTATTTATTCTGATACTTGCCTTTTTGATAGTATCCAATAGTTCTTATGGGATTTTTTCATTCTTTTTAAATCTTAGTTCTCTCTCTTTTCTGTTATTTCTGTATTCCTATCCTCCAAGTCATTTGTGCTTTCCTCCATCAGGTCTGCCATGCTTCATATGCTTTCTTTTGCATACTTCATCTCATTCCTTGAATTCTTCACTTCTAGAATTTCTGTTTTTGTTTTTAAATAATTTCAATCTCTGGTAAATATATCCCTCTATTCATAAATTTTATTCCTGATTTCACTGAATTATCTTTCTGGGTTTTCTTGTAGTTGATTGAGCTTCTTCATAACAGCTACTTTGAATTCTTTATTAGTCAGATCACAATATTCCAGGTCTTTGAGCTCAGCTGCTAGAGAATTATCATTTTCTTTATGTGATACATTATTTCTTTGATTTTTCATATTGCTTTTAGTTATACATTTCTGCTTTTGCATTTGACATAACAGGCACCTCCTTAACTTAGATTTTATGCTTTCTCTGGTTCTTACAGTTCACCAGCCTGGCTATTAGAAAGCTCTCATTGGTTTTCTGGAAGGCGGTGCTATAGCTTAAGTTTGTGGTTTCTCCCTTGCCCACAGATCGCTGCCTTTCTGAGCATGCTGTCCGTGCACAAGGGGCCAGCAGCCCAGTGGGAGAGATATGGATCTAGCACTCAGTGTGGTGGGGATACATGAAAATCCAGTCAGGAAATCCCTATGGGTGGCAATTCCAGAAGCTCGTGGGTGGACTTTCTACTGAGTACAGTGTCTTCAAGGCTGTTTGAAATTCTCATCTGCCTCTTTCCCTATGTCTTTCCTCCCACAAGTCTTAGAGTTCCTAGCTTAGTACTCCAGGTACTGGTGGAGAGAAATGGGTTTCTCCAGCCACATCCTGCCCAGTTAGGGTAGTCAAGCCCTCCCTCAATGCCATCTTATTTCCTGGTGGGAGAAATCATCTTTGTCAGATAAATCAGGCCAGTCATCCCCTCCTTGGGGGTGGGGCAGCATAGGAAATTTTCTCTTATCTCCTATGCTTCAACCAAGCTTGTATTTTGCTTTCTTTCTTCCTTCCTTTCTCTCTTCCTTTCTCTTTTTTTTTTTTTTTTTTTTCTTCAGTGCTGTGTATGAGCCTCCCTTCAGAAGGACTGGACTTCTGCAAGTTCTTTCTCAAGGGTGAGTGCTGCCTGATTCGGTACTAATCTGATTCTTGCCTGACAGCAGTGAGGAGAGTCCAGGCAGTCTTGCTGGCTCCACTGGCTTTACAGCCCATATGGAAATTTGTCTATCTCCTGCCTGCTGACCAGTAGGTGAGATTTCTTCTGAGTCCCTTGGAGCAAGGTGCAAAGTCCACAACCCCCCACAGAAGCTCTCTTGTTTGTGTATGAGTGTCTAATTTGTTGATTAAAAAGGGGGATAAAAAGGAGAAATGTCTTATGCCCCCATGTTGCTGATGTCACTCCAAACCATTCTTTTAAATAATTAGGCTGGATGGTTACCAGGGACTAGAAAATAAAATTGGTAATTTCAGCACAAAACTGGAAACAATAAAAAGAAACAAAGCAAATTCTGGGATTGAAAATACAATAATGGATATTAAGAATCAAATGTATGGATTTAATAGCAAATTAGACAAAACTTAAAACAGAATTATTAAGCTAAAAAACAGGACAGGAAAATAATACCAGCATGGATAATGAGAAATAAAGAGATAAATATACAGTAAATGAGAAATAAAGCAAAGGGCTTTAAGAGTCACAGAGGATGGAGAAGATGGCGGAAGAGTAAGACGCGGAGATCACCTTCCTTCCCACAGATACAGTAGAAATACATCTACACGTGGAACTGCTCCTACAGAACACCCACTGAACGCTGGCAGAAAACGTCAGACCTCCCAAAAGGCAAGAAACTCCCCCCGTACTTGGGTAGGGCAAAAGAAAAAAGAAATAACAGAGACAAAAGAATAGGGACGGCACCTGCACCAGTGGGAGGGAGCTGTGAAGGAGGAAAGATTTCCACCCACTAGGAGCCCCTTCGCGGGCAGAGACTGCGGGTGGCAGAGGGGGGAAGCTTCGGAGCCACGGAGGAGAGCGCAGCCACAGGGGTGCGGAGGGCAAAGCGGAGAGGTTCCCGCACGGAGGAGCGGTGCCGACCAGCACTCACCAGCCCGAGAGGCTTGTCTGCTCCCCCGCCGGGGCGGGCGGGGCTGGGAGCGGAGGCTCGGGCTGCGGTCGAATCGCAGGGAGAGGACTGGGGTTGGCGGCGTGAACACAGCCTGAAGGGGTTAGCGCACCACAGCTGGCTGGGAGGGAGACCGGGAAAAAGTCTGCAGCTGCCGAAGAGGCAAGAGACTTTTTCTTGCCTCTTTGTTTCGCGGCGCGCAAGGAGAGGGGATTCAGAGCGCCGCCTAAACGAACTCCAGAAACTGGCGCGAGCCGCGGCTATCAGCGCGGACCCCAGAGACGGGCGTGAGACGCTGGGGCTGCTGCGGCCGCCTCCAAGAAGCCTGTGTGCGAGCACAGGTCACTCTCCACACCGCCCCTCCCAGGAGCCCGTGCAGCCCACCACTGCCAGGGTCCCGTGATCCAGGGACAACATCCCCCGGGAGAACGCACGGCGCGCCTCAGGCTGCTGCAACGTCACGCCGGCCTCTGACGCCGCAGGCTCGCCCCGCCTCCTCTGTACCCCTCCCTCCCCGCGGCCTGGGTGAGCCAGAGCCCCCGAAGCAGCTGCTCCTTTAACCCCGTCCTGTCTGGGCGGGGAACAGACGCCCTCAGGTGACCTACACGCAGAGGCGGGTCCAAATCCAAAGCTGATCCCCAGGAGCTGTGCGAACAGAGAAGAGGAGGGGAAATCTGTCCCAGTAGCCTCAGAAGAAACGGATTAAAACTCCACAAACAACTTGATGTGCCTGCATCTGTTGAATACCTGAATAGACAACGAATCATCCCAAATTCAGGAGGTGGACTTTGGGAGCAGGATATATTAATTTCTCCCCTTTTCCTTTTTTTTTTTGTGAGTGTATATGTATATGCTTCTGGGGGAGATTTTGTCTGTATAGCTTTGCTTTACAATAGCTTTATTTTACTTCACTATATTATAGCTTCTTTCTTTCTTTTCTTTCTTTCTTTCTTTCTTTCCTTCCTTCCTTCCTTCCTTCCTTCCTCCTTCCTTCCTTCCTTCCTTCCTTCCTTCCTTCCTTTCTTTCTTTCTTTCTATTTTTTCTCCCTTTTACTCTGAGCCGTGTGGACGAAAGGCTCTTGGTGCTTCAGCCAGGCATCAGGGCCGTACCTCGGAGGTGGGAGAGCCAACTTCAGGACACTGGTCCACAAGAGACCTCCCAGCTCCACGTAATACCAAATGGCAAAAATCTCTCAGAGATCTCCATCTCAACATCAAGACCCAGCATCACTCAATGACCAGCAAGCTACAGTGCTGAACACCCTATGCCAAACAACTAGCAAGACAGGAACACAGCCTCATCCATTAGCAGAGAGGCTGCCTAAAATCATAATAAGGCCACAGACACCCCAAAATACACCACCAGACGTGGACGTGCCCACCAGAAAGACAAGATCCAGCCTCATCCACCAGAGCTCAGGCACTAGTTCCCTCCACCAGGAAGCCTACACAACCCACTGAACCAACCTTAGCCACTGGGGACAGATACCAAAAACAACGGGAACTACAAACCTGCAACCTGTGATAAGGAGACCCCAAACCCAGTAAGATAAGCAAAATGAGACGACAGAAAAACACACAGCAGATGAAGGAGCAGGGTCAAAACACACTAGACTTAACAAATGAAGAGGAAATAGGTAGTCTACCTGAAAAAGAATTCAGAATAATGATAGTAAGGATGATCCAAAATCTTGGAAATAGAATAGACAAAATGCAAGAAGCATTTAACAAGGACGTAGAAGAACTAAAGAGGAATCAAGCAATGATGAAAAACACAATAAATGAAATTAAAAATACTCTAGATGGGATCAATAGCAGAATAACTGAGGCAGAAGAAAGGATAAGTGACCTGGAAGATAAAATGGTGGAAATAACTACTGCAGAGCAGGATAAAGAAAAAAGAATGAAAAGAACTGAGGACAGTCTCAGAGACCTCTGGGACAGCATTAAACGCACCAACATTCGAATTATAGGGGTCCCAGAAGAAGAAGAGAAAAAGAAAGGGACTGAGAAAATATTTGAAGAGATTATAGTTGAAAACTTCCCTAATATGGGAAAGGAAATGGTTAATCAAGTCCAGGAAGCACAGAGAGTCCCATACAGGATAAACCCAAGGAGAAACACACCAAGACACATATTAATCAAACTGTCAAAAATTAAATATAAGGAAAACATATTAAAGGCAGCAAGGGAAAAAAAACAAATAACACACAAGGGAATCCCCATAAGGTTAACATCTGATCTTTCAGCAGAAACTCTGCAAGCCAGAAGGGAGTGGCAGGATATACTTAAAGTGATGAAGGAGAAGAACCTACAACCAAGATTACTCTACCCAGCAAGGATCTCATTCAAATGTGATGGAGAAATTAAAACCTTTACAGACAAGCAAAAGCTGAGAGACTTCAGCACTACCAAACCAGCTTTACAACAAATGCTAAAGGAACTTCTCTAGGCAAGAAACACAAGAGAAGGAAAACACCTACAATAACAAACCCAAAACATTTAAGAAAATGGGAATAGGAACATACATATCGATAATTACCTTGAATGTAAATGGATTAAATGCTCCCACCAAAAGACACAGGCTGGCTGAATGGATACAAAAACAAGACCCATATATATGCTGTCTACAAGAGACCCACTTCAGACCTAGAGACACATACAGACTGAAAGTGAGGGGATGGAAAAAGATATTCCATGCGAATGGAAATCAAAAGAAAGCTGGAGTAGCAATTCTCATATCAGACAAAATAGACTTTAAAATAAAGACTATCACAAGAGACAAAGAAGGACACTATATAATGATCAAGGGATCGATCCAAGAGGAAGGTATAACAATTGTAAATATTTATGCACCCAACATAGGAGCACCTCAATACATAAGGCAAGTACTAACAGCCATAAAAGGGGAAATCGACAGCAACACAATCATAGTAGGGGACTTTAACACCCCACTTTCACCAATGGACAGATCATCCAAAATGAAAATAAATAAGGAAACACAAGCTTTAAATGATACATTAAACAAGATGGACTTAATTGATATTTATAGGACATTCCACCCAAAAACAACAGAATACACATTTTTCTCAAGTGCTCATGGAACATTCTCCAGGATAGATCATATCTTGGGTCACAAATCAAACCTTGGTAAATTTAAGAAAATTGAAATCGTATCAAGTATCTTTTCCGACCACAACGCTATGAGACTAGATATCAATTACAGGAAAAGATCTGTAAAAAATACAAACACATGGAGGCTACACAATACATTACTTAATAACGAAGTGATTACTGAAGAAATCAAAGGGGAAATCAAAAAATACCTAGAAATAAATGACAATGGAGATACGACGACCCAAAACCTATGGGACGCAGCAAAAGCAGTGCTAAGAGGGAAGTTTATAGCAATACAAGCCTACCTCAAGAAACAGGAAACATCTCGAATAAACAACCTAACCTTGCACCTAAAGCAATTAGAGAAAGAAGAACAAAAAAACCCCAAAGCCAGCAGAAGGAAAGAAATTATAAAGATCAGGTCAGAAATAAATGAAAAAGAAATGAAGGAAACAATAGCAAAAATCAATGAAACTAAAAGCTGGTTCTTTGAGAAGATAAACAAAATTGATAAACCATTAGCCAGACTCATCAAGAGAAAAAGGGAGAAGACTCAGATCAATAGAATTAGAAATGAAAAAGGAGAAATAACCACTGACACTGCAGAAATACAAAAGATCATGAGAGATTACTACAAGCAACTATATGCCAATAAAATGGACAACCTGGAAGAAATGGACAGATTCTTAGAAATGCACAAACTGCCGAGACTGAACCAGGAAGAAATAGAAAATATGAACAGACCAATCACAAGCACTGAAATTGAAACTGTGATTAAAAACCTTCCAACAAACAAAAGCCCAGGACCAGATGGCTTCACAGGTGAATTCTATCAAACATTTAGAGAAGAGCTAACACCTATCCTTCTCAAACTCTTCCAAAATATTGCAGAGGGAGGAACACTCCCAAACTCATTCTACGAGGCCACCATCACCCTGATACCAAAACCAGACAAAGATGTCACAAAGAAAGAAAACTACAGGCCAATATCACTGATGAACATAGATGCAAAAATCCTCAACAAAATACTCGCAAACAGAATCCAACAGCACATTAAAAGGATCATACACCATGATCAAGTGGGGTTTATCCCAGGAATGCAAGGATTCTTCAATATACGCAAATCAATCAATGTGATACACCATATTAACAAATTGAAGGAGAAAAACCATATGATCATCTCAATAGATGCAGAGAAAGCTTTCGACAAAATTCAACACCCATTTATGATAAAAGCCCTGCAGAAAGTAGGCATAGAGGGAACTTTCCTCAACATAATAAAGGCCATATATGACAAACCCACAGCCAACATTGTCCTCAATGGTGAAAAACTGAAACCATTTCCACTAAGATCAGGAACAAGACAAGGTTGCCCACTCTCACCACTATTATTCAACATAGTTTTGGAAGTGTTAGCCACAGCAATCAGAGAAGACAAAGAAATAAAAGGAATCCAAATCGGAAAAGAAGAAGTAAAGCTGTCACTATTTGCAGATGACATGATACTATACATAGAGAATCCTAAAGAGGCTACCAGAAAACTCCTAGAGCTAATCAATGAATTTGGTAAAGTAGCAGGATACAAAATTAATGCACAGAAATCTCTTGCATTTCTATACACTAATGACGAAAAATCTGAAAGTGAAATTAAGAAAACACTCCCGTTTACCATTGCAACAAAAAGAATAAGATATCTAGGAATAAACCTACCTAAGGAGACAAAAGACCTGTATGCAGAAAATTATAAGACACTGATGAAAGAAATTAAAGATGATACAAATAGATGGAGAGATATACCATGTTCCTGGATTGGAAGAATCAACATTGTGAAAATGACTCTACTACCCAAAGCAATCTACAGATTCAATGCAATCCCTATCAAACTACCACTGGCATTTTTCACAGAACTAGAACAAAAAATTTCACAATTTGTATGGAAACACAAAAGACCCCGAATAGCCAAAGCAATCTTGAGAACGAAAAATGGAGCTGGGGGAATCAGGCTCCCTGACTTCAGACTATATTACAAAGCTTCAGTAATCAAGACAGTTTGGTACTGGCACAAAAACAGAAATATAGATCAATGGAACAGGATAGAAAGCCCAGAGATAAACCCACACACATATGGTCACCTTATCTTTGATAAAGGAGGCAAGCATATACAGTGGAGAAAAGACAGCCTCTTCAATAAGTGGTGCTGGGAAAATTGGACAGGTACATGTAAAAGTATGAAATTAGAACACTCCCTGACACCATGCACAAAAATAAACTCAAAATGGATTAAAGACCTAAGTGTAAGGCCAGACACTATCAAACTCTTAGAGGAAAACATAGGCAGAACACTCTATGACATACATCACAGCAAGATTCTTTTTGACCCAGCTCCCAGAGAAATGGAAATAAGAACACAAATAAACAAATGGGACCTAATGAAACTTAAAAGCTTTTGCACAGCAAAGGAAACCATAAACAAGACCAAAAGACAACCCTTAGAATGGGAAAAAATATTTGCAAATGAAGCAACTGACAAAGGATTAATCTCCAAGATTTACAAGCAGCTCATGCAGCTCAATAACAAAAAAACGAACAACCCAATCCAAAAATGGGCAGAAGACCTAAATAGACATTTCTCCAAAGAAGATATACAGATGGCCTACAGACACATGAAAGAATGCTCAACATCATTAATCATTAGAGAAATGCAAATCAAAACTACAATGAGATATCATCTCACACCGGTCAGAATGGCCATCATCAAAAAATCTAGAAACAATAAATGCTGGAGAGGGTGTGGAGGAAAGGGAACACTCTTGCACTGTTGGTGGGAATGTAAATTGATACAGCCACTATGGAGAACAGTATGGAGGTTCCTTAAAAAACTACAAATAGAACTACCATACGACCCAGCAATCCCACTACTGGGCATATACCCTGAGAAAACCATAGGTCAAAAAGTGTCATGTACCACAATGTTCATTGCAGCTCTATTTACAATAGCCAGGACATGGAAGCGACCTAAATGTCCATCGACAGATGAATGGATAAAGAAGATGTGGCACATATATACAATGGAATATTACTCAGCCGTAAAAAGAAATGAAATGGAGGTATTTGTAATGAGGTGGATGGAGTTAGAGTCTGTCATACAGAGTGAAGTAAGTCAGAAAGAGAAAAACAAATACAGTATGCTAACACATATATACGGAATCTAAGGAAAAAAAAAAAAAAAAAAGGCCATGAAGAACCTAGTGGCAAGACGGGAATAAAGACGCAGACCTACTAGAGAATGGACTTGAGGATATGGGGAGGGGGTGGGGGGAGATGTGACAGGGTAAGAGAGTGTCATGGACATATATACACTACCAAATGTAAAATAGATAACTAGTGGGAAGCAGCCGCATAGCACAGGGAGATCAGCGCGGTGCTTTCTGACCACCTAGAGGGGTGGGATGGGGAGGGTGGGAGGGAGGGAGATGCAAGAGGGAAGAGAAATGGGAACATATTGTATATGTATAACTGATTCACTTTGTTATAAAGCAGAAGCTAACACACTATTGTAAGGCAATTATACTTCAATAAAGATGTTTAAAAAAAAAAAAGAGTCACAGAGGATGAGATAGAAACTTCTAACATGTGAGTATAATTTGAAACTCAAGAGAGCCAAGTCACTCTTGAAGAGAGAGTTAAGAGGATTTAACTTGTCAGGAAACAAGATGTGTTATAAAGCTACAGTAATTAAAGGAATGTATGGCATTGGTGCAAAGATTGACTGATATATCAATAGAATGGAGTAGAGTTCACAAGCGTTCATGTATAGACATTTGAATGACCAAAATGGCATAAAAGATTTTTTTAAAATGACTTTTAAAAATAGACTTTTAAAAAATGAAACTGAGTCACCTAGGTATATTCAATACATATTTTTAAATGTATTATGAATTTAAAATATCTCAGCCGTATATAAAAATCAAATCTGGGTGAATTGTGAATCTAAATATAAAAGACTAAATCACAAAGCTTTTGAAAGATAAAAGAACAATATCTTCCTGATACCTAGTTAGGAAATTCTTAAATAGGATATCCCCCAAGAAAACTAATCAAGAAGGAAAGAACCAATATTTAGGACTCCATTAAAATAAGAACTTTTGTTCATCAATAGACACTATTTAGAGAATGAAAAGACAAGATGTAGTTAGTCATATGATATTTGTAATATACAAATATAACCAACAAAGGGATACTATCCATTCATTAAGGAACCCCCAGGCAACACCAAGTAGTGGAGAAGCTATAGGGAAACTGAAACTCTCACATACTGCTGATGTAATGTACAACCACTTTGGAACACAAATGAACATATGCACTCCTTGTGAGACAGAAACTGTACTCCTAGGTGATACCCAAAAGAAATGGATGAACATTTGTACCAAAGTACATGTACAAGAATATTCATAGCAACATTGTAATAGCTGTAAATTGAAATAACCAAAACATCAACAGAAAAATGGCCTATCTGTAAGATAAAATACCTTAGAATAATATACATGCACGAACTGCTGCTACAGGTAGCAACATGGATCTCTCAACGTGTTGCATTAAAGGAACATGATACAATAGAATACATGGTATTTGATTTTATTTGTATAAAGTTTAAATACAGACAGGACTAATCTGTGGTTTTTGAGATCGGTGTAGTGGTCACCATTGGAGTGGAAGGATAGGATAGTGATTGTGTTCTCGGGGAGGCAAGGTTCTTGTCCCATCACAGAAAGAATTCAGAAACAAGACATGGAGATCAAGAAAGTAAAGTGAGGATTTATTTAAGCAAGAATATGCTCTCAGAGAGAGAGCGGGCAGACAGGTGAATAGCTAGCTGCCCTGGGTTTCTTTGGCAAGCAAGTTATGAGGGGCATACAAATGAAGGGGTGGAATATTATTTGGGGAAGGAGGGGTTTGGGGGTCATATCCCCTGATTTTCATCCCAGCTCCATTTTCCCGATGGGAGGAGGGATTTTTGTCCTTATTTAGCTTAGATCAGAAGTGTCATGGCATCAGTGCATGATGGGTACTTCTTACCTGCAAGACTATTTTATTGTAATGAGAGTATAATGAGCAACAGGTTACATTCGGACACAGAAGATTCTGGCCTTTCCCCACCTTTCTTTGTCTACCTCCAGGACACTTACCCCAAAATGTGTGGTTTCCTGTCAGTCTGAAGGTTCCTGCTTTTCTTTATCTGCCCATGGACCCCCACTGTTTACAAAATGCGTGGTTTCCTGCCACCTGGCCCATGACCCCTTTCTCTGCTCATATCTAGCTACCTGCCTGCTGTAACAATTGAAAAGGAGCACGATTAGGGAATAGAGTTCTCAGGTGCTAGAAAGATCTATTTCTTGTTGTAAGTGATGGTTGCATGGGTTTGTTCATTTTGGAATAATTCATGGGACTGGAGACTTATGCTTTGTGCATTGTTCTGTATGTTTTTATTTCAAAAATAGTCAAAATAAATCAAAATGTGAACTTAGTAGAAAAATAGGGAATGTATTTCTTATATTTGAGTAAGAAAGGCTGTTCTAAGTAATAGTCATAAAGAAGAAAACAATATGTTTGGCTACATGAACATTAAATTTTTATAAAGTTAAAATGCAAACCATTTATATGAAAATATGCAAAACATATGCAACACATATGACACATGACTGATTTTCTTAGCACTGTGTAATATAAATTAATACAACCTGGAAAAGGTTGTACCTTTTCACAAATATTCAGATTTTCATAAAACGTCAGATATTCACAATAATTGAGAAATTTGTCAAAGCAGTTAATTTCATCTCATTTTTCAGATAAGGAAATAAGATTCGAAGATGTTTAAGGACTTTTCAGGGTTATAGAGACAGTAAGTGGCAAAGCTGAGTTTCAAATCCCTATCTTCAAATTATACATCACACCCCTCTTTCTTGAATTGCAGTGTGAGTTGAATGATTTGGGGATCTTGTTACAACTCAGATTCCAATTTACCTGGGCCGGAGTGGGGTCTGCGAGTGTGCATTTCCTATGAGCTCCCAGATACTGCTGCTGCCACCTCATGAACCACACTTAGAGTAGCAAGATCGTTCAACATGCCACCTGTGTGTTACCCATGGTGTGCCACGAACTTGGCTAGGACAGTTAGATGTACAAAGATAAATAATGCACTGATTTTGTTCTTATAGAGCTTAAAGCCTTATAGGAAATTTTTAAAATAACAATAAGGAACTGTGACAAGATTCATTATTCTGCTGAAAACACTAAATACATGAGTCCCCCCAAATAACACATTTTTTGGTAATATCAGAAGTTCAGAAATAACAGAAATAAAACCAGTGATCACCAAAGTAGTAACTGCTAAAAGTTCATTGTGCACACATCACAAAGACAGTTTGTGAACTGGGAACACTCAGACCAAAACATGGAATGAGGCTCAAGGTATACTGTTATAAAGCAGCTTATATGGTGAGAAAGCAGTGACTTTTTTTTTTTTTTTTTTAAGATTTTTTTGACGTGGACCAGTTTAAAGTCTTTATTGAATTTGTTACAATATTGCTTCTGCTTTATGTTTTGGTTTTTTGGCCGCGAGGCACATGTGATCTTAGCTCCCTGACCAGAGATCAAACCCACACCCGCTGCATTGGAAGATGAAGTCTTAACCACTGGACTGCCAGGGAAGTCCCAGCAGTGACTGTTTTTTCATCACAGCGATTGGTTATATTATAGGAACATTTTCTTAAATGATAGGGAATTGGTCAGTGGTTACCCCATATCAACCTTGGGAAATAGTTTTAAGTTTTGTTTATGATTTTCAGAGGCATACGCAAGAAATGACCCAAGTCAAGTTAACCTTGCAAAATAAGCTAAATTTAAGCTGTGTTTGCATGACTAAACTGTTTTTGTCTGCTCAGGGACTCAAGGCTGGTCTCTGTGATTCTAACAGTAGCAAGGCTAAGACCTTAGCAGCTTTGCCTTGGATACTTCAGAATACCATCATAATAAGCTCATCGGATACAAATAGGAAATATATACATATAACTGTGACCATCTGTGTGTGCATGTTTATGTATTTAAAACTCTTGTTGGTAACTGTCTTCACTGTGGCATGATGCCACTTTGATCATTGATATGTTTAAGGCTTTTAGTTCTTACTAAACAGTGCAATCAGCTACCTTATAAGATATGACTGATTTGCATAAGTTTATCATCTGTTTAGGACTCAACCTCGTTTTCAAATGTTTGAACAAGCTCATATTATAATAAGTAAACATTAAAAAAATTAATCTGCCGGTAATAGATTTTCCCAAATAAACACATTTCAGCTATAATCACAGGATATTATGGTTATTCTGCCATTTCTGTCATCTGAATTTTAGTCTAATTTTGTGAAGCTCATTACTGAAAAGTGGATGGTTCACTGATTTGCACTCTCAAGAATTTTCTTAAATTAGGGGATATCTCGCATCCTGTGTGTATAATGATATCTAGTTATAAACTGATTTAAGCAGCCTAACATTTTAATTAGTAAAAAAGCCTTTAGTCGTTCTCATAAAACCATACAAACTACTTATTATTATAATTTTTATTAATACCAGCAGATATAGCTAATTTTTTGCACTCCACAAATAATTTGGGAAATATCTGTAGAAAGGAAATGAAAACTGTGAATATATCAACTAAGTGATGAAACTATTTCCAGCATAGGATAAAAGATGAGAAGTATTACTCAGAAGGTATTTAGAAATATAACTTTGTGGAGAACATGATTCATTTTATCAGTATCACAGGTGATAAGACAGTGCCAGCATCTTTTTAAAAGTTTTAACTAAGAATTATAAAGAAATTGCCTGCATTAAATATAATTGGAAGTTCACAATCTTTGGAAAGTATTTAAAACATGGCAGACACTTTAGATGAGGAAATGGAGGAAGTTCAAGGTTCAACACAAACCTGTGAAACTATGTGTCAGTTAGTAAATGACATAGTTAAATCTTGAAACTTAATAAACCAGATGAATGTAAACCAGAAGGTAACTTTCTGAGAGAGTACTTTAACTATGCTCACTATAGAAATAATACAGAATTTCCATGGGTTATGGTACATTTTGTCAACTGAATGTATCACAAAATATGGGAAGTTCAATGTAGGGCTGTAATAATCACATGACAATGATTTTTAATAAAGTCAGCATAAAAGATAGAATGTGGTCCTACTTGTTTGCTTTCATAGTTTATAAAAGTTTATAATACAAAGTATTATATAATACAAAGTATAATACAAAGTATTACATTCAGTAAAATTTGTTTATAAAAATAACAGCACATTGCCTTGTTTACAGTAGTTTTAAAATAAACACCTGTAGGATGAGCAAGTGAATGAGTGTCATAGTTAATCAACCATATTCAGTGTCTCGGTTTTGTCAGACACAATGTCAGATGGTTACGATGTTGTCATTAATGTGCCAGACAAGGTCCCTGTCCTCATGAGGTTTACAATCTGTCCAGATAGACATAGTAATCAAATAATTTCAAATGGTAAAGGTAAAAACAAACACAATATCAAGGTACTGGAGGATTTTATATTACTGAGGGGTAAGTAGTTGGGGTAGCAACTACTTAATCTCAGGCTCAGAAGAGTAACTTTTCAGCTGAGAGCTGAAGAAAAGTCAGCACTAATTAGATGTAAGGATAGGATGTTATGGGTAGAGAAAACTATGTGTAATCGTATGTCCTCCAGTGAGAGAGTGTGCTGTGTTCAGGGAAATGCAGGAAATCCAGCATAAAGGGCAACAGAGAGAGATGTGCCCGGAGTAGGAGTGATGGACAGGAGGCAATCATACATGCCCCAAGCAAAGGAAAGCTTAGAAGGATTCTAGGCAGGGAAATGACGTGACCAGACCCGTGTGTTTAAAAGACCCTCTGACAGAAATGAGGAGGGGAGAATGGAGATGGACAAAAGTTCATGGGGAGATTCAGACAACTTAAGTTATAGTTCTGGTGACAAACGAGGATAATGTACGAAGATGGTAGCAGTAGAGATGGAGATAAATGTGCGGTTTTGGGAGAAAGAAGATAAGGAAGCAAAGATTACTTTGAATTTTCTAGGTGGGTAAAGTGACAATTTATTGAAATTAGAACTATTGTAGAAGAAATAGACTTGGAAAGAAGATCATAAGTTGAGTTTTGAGTACTTAGGGTTTGAGATGAATGTGAAACATGCAAGTGCAGATTTCAAGAAGGTAAGGAAACAATTCAATCTGGAGTACTGCACAAACCAGGAAGGAATATAACAGTGGGTGTATCTGGGAGCATAGAAAACATGGGTGTAAAAGAGATTATGAGATTGCCAAGAGAAAGAATGTAGAGTGAGCACAGAAGTGGTCTAGGACATATCCCTGATAATTCCTCACATCCACCCATTTGCTGATAGGCAGGGAAGTAGTAGGCAAAGATACCATAAAGATCTACCTTAGGCAGCAGTTAAATTGAGAAACCCAAGAGAACTCTGGGGATCCTACATTAATCAGAGTCACTGCATATGACTGTACTGTTTAAGCATTGCACAGTGGCCTCCAGCTCAAGCCCAGGTCCCTGGTTAGGGGGTCTGTCAGCCAAAGAAATGAGTTTTTTGCCATATGTTTATAGGGAGCACTTACTGTCATTTATACAAAGATGCAGTATGTGCTTGTCACCATCATTGGGTCTAGTTTTGCTTTCTCAAGGCTAAGAAAAGGCTGTGCTATATATATATATATATATATATATATATATATATATATATATATATATATATACATACATACATACACACACATACACAAGTGGGACAGGCAGCTAATTCCTACTATTCGAGTTAACTATTTAAAATACCACAATTATTAAAATGAAAATATACCTGGGAAAAGTATGTGAGTTTTGTCCATGTTTCACAGTTAAATTTAAATTAACATATCAGGTATTCTTCTAAAGCAATATTCAGTAAATATGGGAGAATTGGGGAGATTATAGGACACAGGGGAAAAGGCTAACGGTAAAGCTGAAAAAGAAGAAAGGGTGCCTAAAAAAGGAATTTTCAACATTTTTGATGAGCATTCCATCAAGGTCTATTCCATTCTTCGGGCATTGTCCAGCCACTAAAACAGTCACAGGTCTTGTATATCAGAGCTTGAAGTTTATGATCATTTTATCCAATGTTTTCTAACCCAAATTATACTATAGGCAAATGAGCTTTCTTATACCTCAACCTATAACTGCAAAACTAAGGGGAAAAGTTGGGAAATAAGAAGGGAATCCAGCATTTTGTCACCTCAGAAGTTTATAAAATAGTGTACAGGCATGATGTTCTGGAGCTGGTCATTAGGAAACATTGACTTCGTCTTGAGTTAAGGACTCAAGTGTGACTAGCATAAAATTATACTTCAAGCTCATGGTAGAACGAAGCACTGTATTCCAATTTAATCATCTGTAAAATGGGATGATAATATCTCATTAATTTTTCCTTCAGAGTTTAAGATTAAAGAAAGAAAGTAAAAAGAACAGAATTTAAACAGTACTTTGGTTCAGAAAGAGGGCAGTAAATGTGAAGGTCTTTGTATTTATGTTAAATGTAATATTTAATGATCATCCAGATTTAAACCCTACTGATAACTTTTGCAATTAGCTAAATCATTAGCTGTAATATTTAAATTTACCAATTTAAAAGGGAGCATCACTAAATATTTCCAATTGCTTGTATTCCAACTCATCACAAGGAATTTTGAATCTCTTGTTTTAAAAATGACCAAAAAGGAAATTGGCACTACGGTAGTAACATGTTTGAGAAAATGGAGCAGTAAGGAAATGATATGTGTGTTACTAACATAACTCATTTCCATATGTTCCTCCAGCATCCCATCCCCAAACACACGTAAATTTGAGAACATTTCCTTTGAATAGTTTCTAAACATTTTTCTTTTTTCATAAAGTGCTTTCATCAGAAGATGGCAGTAAAATCTCATAACCCATAATGTTTACAAGTCTTTTCCAACAGTGTAATCAAATTTTTTGGAATATTTATAAAATTTTATTCTTACTTAAACTGCTAATCTGTTGAAATGCTGTTTGGTATGAATAATGCAACAGCACACTGATTTTTGAAGGCAGTGGGATGAGAGACACTTTATAATTTGAACAACTCTTCGGCAAAGATAAACAATTTATTTGATCCTTTAAATAAGTGGAAATGGGTGTATACCATTTTAAAGTTGTTTTTTATTTTCTTAGAGAAGTGCTTTAAAAAATTACTGCAATGTAGATTCTTTTAAAGACAAGTTCATTTGAAAGTATGCAAACATATTTGTATGTGAAATGAGGCCCAATAACTGAAGAACAAGTAAAAAAAAAATACATATTTTACTTTCTGAATTAAAAAATAGAAAAAAATGGCGTTCTGAGGTCATCACAAATAATTTTTTGTTTCTAAATTTGTTATTTTCAATTGATCTATTTTTGAGTCTCTTTTGTAATGGTATTTAATATGCTATCAGTGAACTACACCTGAGCATAAAGAAAGTTTGATCTTGACAAGATATTATAATAGTGAAAGTACATTAGGAAGAAATAAGTAAGAACCATATGATGAAAATTCCTATACACCAAACTATGGGATTTGAACTTGCATGCCTCACAATCTCATATTATAGAGAGCCAGATTATGTTTTTAAGGTGTATATATCCATTATCTACATATTGTCTGTACACATTGGTTGTGTATCAGTTATTTATACATCATCTCTCAGCCCTTTCCTCACCCATCTGGATCTGCTGATATGGTACCTGAGAGTCTGAAAACCACTTCTCCAGACTCCTTTTTTTTTTTTTTTTCTTTTTTTAACATCTTTATTGGAGTATAATTGCTTTACAATGGTGTGTTAGTTTCTGCTTTATAACAAAGTGAATCAGCTATACATATACATATATCCCCATATCTCCTCCCTCTTGCGTCTCCCTCCCACCCTCCCTACCCCACCCCTCTAGGTGGTCACAAAGCACAGAGTTGATCTCCCTGTGCTATGCAGTTGCTTCCCACTAGCTATCTATTTTATGTTTGGTAGTGTTTATATGTCCATGCCACTCTCTCTCTCTAGCGCGGACCCCAGACTCCCTTTTAAGTGGGCTTCCTCTTGGAATCTGACCACGGAGGCAGTGGGAAGGGGAAGAGGGGGCTGTTTCACTGTTCTCAGGCTGCAGCTTCTTTCTGCTGTCCCAGCACCGGTCCAGCGAGCCAGGCCTTCGGTGGTCATCTCAGTGGTCTGAGAAGCATCCATGCAACGCCTGACTTTCCAGGGGTCCGTGCACCAGCCTCACAGCGGTTCCAGTTGGTGTCCAAATACTAGCCCGCATGCCTCATGCAAACGTGTAAGAACCTCTCACCTTTTCTTACTTCTCCAGCGCTGGTGATTTTAGCTGTTTCTTGTTGTTAAACCTGAGATTTCTCCACTTCCTCTGTTGGTTCTTTCTGCTTCCAACATCTGTGTAATCACCTCTCTCTATTCAATTCCCTTTGAAATACCTATCATGATTTCTGTTTCCCTGAATGCTTCCCTATTACCTGATAGGATAATACAATTAAAAGTCAGCAAAATAGTGAGTTGTAAGAAGAAAGAATTGTCCCTAGTGTTTGTTTTTTGTTTGTTTGTTTGTTTTTATTTCACTGCTATTTGGTCCGGGTTCATTACCTTTAAAAACATCAAACTTATTTTTATACCACAAGCAGAATTTCATTAGAAAGAGTAATACTTCAAAGAATATGCCCATATGAGTGTTTTTTACTTGTATGATAAACTCACAGTATATACTCTAAAACTCATAATCCTGTATAAAAAATGCTCTCTGTGACGTCTGGAAAAGCCATTTTAAGAGAAGCAGTTGTTTTTATGTTTCGTGAATGTCTGAATGCATGCATATGCATAGTCAGGGACTGGCATATCAAAGTCTTAAATAGACTTTGTTCAATTAACTTTCTGAAGGATAAAACCCAAGCTGGTGTCATTTAGAGTTCAGGTATTATGAATGATCTTTGCTTTCAGGAAAAAAAAAGCAGCTTCCTGCCTTAGAATCCAGTTAGTCAAACAAGAATTATATCTATGGAAAATGACAAAAACAGACTGTAGTACAAGTAAGTAGGCGACACATGGTCTAAGATGATTTCATAGTGTGTTCCAATAGCTAAGCTATCAACAGACCAGGACTCTACAAGGTGCAATATTTGGAAATCATGAGGCAAATAATCTGTGTTAAAGAGGCTTGTCAGTGTAAAAAGCATTAAACCCAAGAGGAATACTTAAGAAGAGGGTCCTAATCCACTTAAGAGAAACTGACAAGAGCAAGGCCAAGTCCTAGGAATGGGGAGACTAGACAGTTTAACAGGCCACTTATAAAGCCATTGACCAAAATAATGGTGTCAAGGCTATATAAAGCATCTGGTCCTCAGAACATGCAAAACCCGTTTCTCAAAAAGGTGTGCAGATTTTGATATGATAGGATGCTGAGTCACAGAATGTGGATTTCACACTAATTATACGCTTAGATTCATCCTAAAGTCTGGAGGTAGGACTTACAGGAAGGGAGCAATTTGCTCCAGCTTTCAGGAGGAGAAGTCAGGAATTAGGTTGAGGGAAAAGGGATTTATATTTTAATAAGTCAAACCAAACTGACAAAAAAAATCCTGGGATACTTTGTAGTACGTAGAAGTTCAAGGACGGGCATCACTTTTCTTTTATACAACACAGAACTTTGAATATTGTGTATTCTTTTATGATTTATTCCCACCAAATTTTGTTTACATATGTCATAACTAAAGTACATTT
Source organism: Balaenoptera ricei (assembly GCF_028023285.1). Lineage (NCBI taxonomy): Eukaryota > Metazoa > Chordata > Mammalia > Artiodactyla > Balaenopteridae > Balaenoptera > Balaenoptera ricei. Next base: position 58,820,146 of record NC_082642.1, read on the forward strand.
TTAGAATTAGATATATGAGTATTTTTCTATTTAAATTTGTGTTTAAAGCCAAGGCTTCTATCAGTTTCTTTTTTATTTAAATAATATACATATTTAATCACTTTAAAAAGTTGATATTCTCAGAGAACTTCAAAATATTCTTCATAATGATCCATATATGAAATGCATGTAACTTTAGTGAACAATTTTTTTTTCTTTTCTGGTTATATTTCAAGTATTGTTTTTTGTTTGTTTCTTTGTTTTCTATAAATGGCATCTAAAATAATAATTTGGGACATAAAGATATTGGAGGAATTCAAACAATTATAGAAAATAAGTGATCAGAATGCTGGAGTTTTATAGCCCTAGTTTTATGCTTGATTCTTTTTTTATTTCATACCATGGAAAATTAATTTTGCCATAATAAATTGAATGTGTTTTATTCAATTTAAGCATATTGAACTTAATTTTGTATTTAAGTAGATTGTTCTTGTTATATTAAAAAGAAAAGTTCATTTAAATTTCCAAGAGAAAAAGATTTTAAAGAGATAAGATTGCATTGCATTTGATTTTAAAAAATACATTTTATTTAAAATGATTTAAGTGTTATTTAAGGCGTACTGATAGTAACATATTTCATTTCCCACATGTTGAGGAAAATGTACATAAATTATTATTAGGTCTTCATGTGACCTAGTTAATCTAACCTCACACACAATAGCCTGGTATAGAACAACCAGTTAATAAGATGGCAATGGAGATTATTGCAATTTTGAAAATACATCTGTTTTTACATAGGTTTTAAAAATTTGCTAATGTTCTATTAACCCATAAGCCTTGTTTCTAAAGTGACATCTCCTCCAGGAAAAAAAATAGGCACATGAGTTAAAATAAAGCATGTTCAACTAAACAGCCCTGCCCTCCTTGCAGCTTTACTGTTTGCATGACTCCATAAATATTTCTGAAAATATCTTCAGTTCTAGCAACTGGGCCACTTAACATCAGTTTCCTGCTCATTGAGACACATCCCTTTGGTTTATAGCTTGTACCTCTTTGCACACCTAGGGAGCTGATAAGTGGGAATATTGCCTCAATTCTCAGAGTGACAGTAAGCAAAGGGGGCTGAGCGATCAGGTGGGAAAGGCATCAGATGATGAGTTTGCCCAGGTGTAGATTCAAACCCTCTGACTTTCTGCTCCAGCCTGAGCACAAATATTATTGTAAATGAGGCCTCTGTACCCTGCCCTCTTGCATTACTGTCAAGGTTTCTTAAAATTCAAGATTTTTTCTTTTTTTCGTTGTATCATTTTTATTTGGCTGAAATAAATCCTCTTTTCAAAAATATTTTATCTATCAGAAACCGCATATGTTAAGGAAATTTTTGAATGCTAGCTTGTCTGAAAAATTTCTCAATGGAGTTTGGCTATATATAAAATTCCATGTTCAGAATTATTTTTCCGCATAACTTTAAAGGCAGTGTTCAATTTTCTTCTAGCATTCTGTAACATTAGAGATAAATTTGATATGTATCCTTTTGAGGGTGAAGTGCATTTGTCTCTCATACCACATACAGGGATCATAGTCATGTACATCTTTGTTTAATTCTTTCAATAATTGTGCTCAAGGTTTCTGAGCATCTATATACTTCTGTATTGTTTTAAGATTGTTAATAAGAATTTAAAACATTCTACACTTTTTCCCAAATTATCACTTTTTGTTTTAGTTTCAGTAATACTAATTGTTTCTTTTGGTAGTCCATTTTTATGTTGTGTATGTGTTTTAAATATCTACTGGTTTTTGCTTCTTTTATAAGATAGGTAGCTGGTATGAGTACTTAAACTAGGCCTTACTCCTGAATGGAAAGTCTGATGTCCACTTGTAGTTGAGGTGCTTCTACTGGTCTCCCCCGACCTGCCCACCCCACCACACACACGCACACGCACACACAAACACACTTCCCATTCCTTCTTCTGTGCTTTGTGTCCTCCATACCACTTACTCATACAATATACTCTATCTGTCTCTTTGTGCGCTTATTGGCTTTCCCTCCCATCCTCCTCTAGCATGTACATGGATTCCTGGGATTTTTGTCTGGTTGATGCACTTCTGTATCCACATTACCTAGAAGATTTTCTGAACAGATATTTATAGAAAGACTGAATAAATGAATGGCCAGTAATCAGGCATCCTCATCCCCTGTGTAAGAACATGGAGAGGAACTCTATGGAGTATCATTATCCCAAAAAATGCCCCTGATCTCTCCAGGCATCTTCTGCAGTCATCAAGGCCAAACAGAACAACTGATTTTGCCTGGAAGTAAGTTCCATGCATGGGTAGACAGATGTCAAGCAGCAGAGCTAATCCACAGACATTCCTTAGAGACAAATTGCTACAGGTTCCTGTCCCACACTCTTAACCTACCCTCTGTCCTCACCGATTCCTAGTTTGTAGCCATTTCATTTCTCTGCAGAAAGGACAACTCCCATCTCTGCTTCAAGTCCCTGCTGAGACTGTGGCTTCTGTTTGTTGTTGTTACCAGAAACTCACCATCCTCTCTATTTTGCTACTCACTTTTCTCCTATTCTCCTTGCTGTGTGTGTATGTGTGTGTGTGTTTGTTTTTGTTTTGTTTTGTTTTGTTTTTTGTCATCCTTCTCTTTATGGATCTTTAAGGTGTAGAGGACACCAATCCATAGACTCTGCCTGCAGTTTGACCTGGAAGCCCAGTACTTGTTTAATGGTTAACTGGTTACATTTTAAGCCTTCAAGGTAGTCTAAGGGAGAAAATTCTATACACAAGTACAAAGTATAAGTTCTTTGTAAGCTAATACAACCTAAGGGGGGATAAAGGACACTAACTAAATCATTGAATTAAGAAAGTACCTGGTAATGTATTCTTTTTCATGTATTAGCTGGCTATAGAATTTTACTAGTGGCATATATAGCTGTGTATCAGTCCTCTGAAGTAATGGACTTGTAGATCTAAGGAGTTTTATATTAAGGCAGAATAATACATCCAGTCTGGGAATAGTTCAGGAGAGACACTATTTCACAAATGCTGGCCTGTTTTTGAAGATATGTGAGGTATTTTTAAAGTCATAGTCAATTATAAAATATTTTCCATTTTCAAGCTCTCTTGGTAAAAAAACAAGTTTAGGAAAGAAAAGGAGATAAAATTATTCTAACAGAGTCCCACATTTTGTTTCCTCCATATGTCTAATTTAACAAGAAATGATGTAGTCAAGTCCTAATTTCCTTCAGACACAACTCAGAGCAGGTATAAGAAAAATCATTATTCAAGTCATAAAAAATTCACTTAGGTTGACCTGTGTTTTTTTAAAATAGAGGCTTCTAAAAGAATTCTGTTTCTCTTAAACACATCCTGATTCCTTTTTTTTACCATGCCAAAAAATAGTTGAAAGGTGATAGTATCTCCTAGTGACAGGTGTCTTGCTGTTTCATATTTAATATTTTCTTTATTTTAGGGAGTTTTTTTTTTCAATCTATCACTCAGGAGGAGGCAAGGCTGGTTTAGAGAGAGATTTCAAGTGAGTCTCTGAGCTTCCTGATCTACATTAAGATAAAATACTTGACTCACTCTTAATGATAAAAGATAAAGTATTGTGCTTAAAACATGCTAATGATAATTTTATCATCCTAATGAAATACGTTAGTGTTTATTATACACATTGCATAGATGAGGAAACTAACATTTAGAGAGGGGTTAAGTAATTTTTCAAATGTCACATACCATTTACGTTGAAGATCTGCAATTTGAACACTGCTGGGTTTGAATCCAAAGTAATTGTTCTACATCACGGAATCTTCAATTTCCCGATACAACAAATTTTCACTATCTCAATGTATGAGAAGTTATGTTATCTCTCAATATATGAGAGAATGACTGAGAGAGAGAACAATGCATAAGGGTGAAAGTAGTCCTTTCAAGTATATCTCCTGATGGAGACCCTAGAAGTGATATTGGCAGAATTGTTCAACAATTCCATTTTTAAATACTGCATTATAGGTCTCAGTAGTGTTATAAGCTATGCTATTTTCCATATCTTAAAAAAGAAAAAGCCTTTCTTCCTGTTAAAGTATTGGCTAATCAGCTTTGCTAATTATTCCTTCAAAGCTCTAGCAAAGATTTCTTTAATTAAAATTGAGGCCCAAGTATTTCAAATTCAGGACTTTTCATAATGATTAATGTGTCACATACAATCTTTATATGCTAGTCAGTTAACAATATTTCATTCTTAAGAATAGAGATGGTGAGTTTCCAGGAGCAGCATTTGTGAGGCATTTTGGCTGGAATCCCAAATTTCAGTTCTAGATAGTTTCTTGCTAGTTCTAAAGTTATGCATTTTATTTTTATGAAAAATAAAAATAACATAGCCTATGAGTTTTTCTCTTTTTCTCAATGATCACTGTGACAGGCATCTCACAATGCCGTTACAGGAATCTTTGAGCTCCATTTTTCTCCACCTCTACTTCCTTGAATCCTCAGTTCGTTGCTTTTCTTAATGCACAGGGTAAAAGCCATGACGTATTCCTCCAAAACAGTATGTAGTAGTGGGAAGAACGTTAGGCTAGGAATGAGGATGATCGGCTTCAAAGTTAGACTCTGCCACATATTAATGGGGTATATAAAATGGTAATTTAAAAAAATCCATGTCACAGGATTGCTATGAGGATTAAAAGAGAGAAAAATGTTGAACCTAGCATATAGGAGACATTAAATAAGTGATCATTTTCTTGCTTAATTAAGTAGGCTTAATTATCAAGGAGTCATTACAAAAGGATTCTATGTTTATCAAACACAACAGACAGAAGAACAACAAAGGGCAAAAGATTTTCCTTTGACTCTAGGGCTTGCTGCAACATGTGGAATGCTTTATTTAACGGAAATAATGTTCACATCAAAGCTTTTAGAATTGCGACAATGACTCAAAGATTCACTGTAACTTTGAAATAATCTTAGAAACATAGAATTAATTGTATAATTACACTATGAGCTCATTGGGCTTGGAGTAGTTTTCTAAACTCACATTCCATCTCTACTTTCTCCGCCCCCTATTCACATTTTACTCCCTTCTAATCTGCCTTCTGCCTACAAAGCACCACCGAACCAAAATTCCAAGTTTACTAACTGCAGAGTTCCTAATTCCAGGGAATATTTTCGCTACTGTTATCTGATCTCTGAATGTTGAGAGTGACAGTCTGTCATAGGCCTTGCTATGGACTCATTTGCAGTCCCCTCGAGATTAATATGCTTATGCCCTAATCCCAACATGATGGTATTTGGATATGAAGCCTTTGGGAGGTAATCAGATTCAGAAGAGTCATGAAAGTGGAGCCCACGTGATGAGATTAAAGTCCTTAAAAGAAGAGACACTAGAGAACTTGTTCCCTCTCCCTCCCTCCCTCCCTCCCTCCCTTGCCATTTCTTTCCTTCTCTCTCTCCACCAACACCGCCACACCCTCCCTGCCTGCCTGCCTAGCCCCATATGAGAACACAACAAGAAGGCAGCTGTCTGCAGTTCAGGAAGAGAGGCCTCACCAAACCCAACCATGCTTATGCCCTGATCTCAGAGTTTCAGCCTCCAGAATCGTGAGAAGACAAATTTCTATTGTTTAAGCTACTCAGTCTATGGCATTTTGTCATGACCTTGAGTGCCCCTGCATGTTCTTGACAACAGTGCACAGCCCTGACCACTCTTCTCTGGACCTTTGTCAGTGTTCTGTTTGCAACAAGCAAACTTGAGAGATGATTTTTCTTCTGGGACAAAGAACAGGCTTGTTTATCCTTTGCTGTGCAGTAGCAGGTCCCCCAAACTTCATGTCCCTCAGTTGCAGCGCAGAACCATTCCATGTGCAACATCCTTCTGGGCCTGCAGGCATCATCACAGTGGGTCTTGGGGGCAAAGGGAACTGATACACTTACTGATGCCAAGAGCATTATATCTTGCCTAGCACCCTAAGGCTGTCTCTTGAACTCTTTATCATGGACTTAACTCCCATATAATTGGATAGTATCCCTGTATCGATACATTTTCCACTTCGAGACTTTATGTTCCACTCCCCTTTATTCAACACACCCAGGATCTAATTCCACCTTTACTCTCCTGGTAACTGTGGAAATGTGTTCAGTAGGTCCAGCAGCTACTTCATTGTCTGATACCTTTCTTTCTTCAGGAGAGCCAATATTTCCCCAGGGAATCTGGAAAACAGCTACTAGAATTAATAAGTGAATTTAGCAAGGTCACAGGATACAGTTAATATGCAAAAAATAATTACAATCTAATACACAGAGGGTCAGTAAACTTTTCCTACAAAGGACCATATTGCATATACTTTAGGCTTAGCAGGCCTTATGTCACATACTCAGCTCTGAAGTTGTAGCATGAAAGTGGACATAGTGTATGAATGAATGAGAGTGGCTGTGCTCTATAACATTTATTTACAAAAACAAGCTGTGGTTCCGGATTTGGCCCATGGGCTATAGCTTGACAGTCCCTGTTATATACCATGAACATTGATTAGAAGATGCAGTATTATGTCTAACCAAGTAATTTATTCAGGTCTCCTTTAATTTCTTTTGTTCATGTTCTGTAGTTTTCAGCATAGAGACATTGCACATATTTTGCTGAATTTAGTCATTAAAATTTGATGGTTTCTGATAGTAGAACTATTTTTCTAAATTCATTTTCTAATGTTTTTGGTGGCTAGTATATAGAAATATTATTGATCTCTATATATTAACCTTGTACCTACAAACTTGATAAATTCTCTTATTCAAGTTTTTTTTTTTTTTTTAATCCCTGGGATTTTCTATGTAAATCATTAGGTAATCTGCAAATAGAAAGTTTTACTTTTTTATCTAATTTTTATGACTTTTCTTCCACTTACTTTACTGTAAAGTCTAGGACCTCTAGTATAATGTTAAATGAAATGTTCACAGTGTGTATTCTTGCCTTTTTATTTTAATACTGGGTAAAGTTATCAATATTTAACCATTAAATATGATGTTAGTTGTAAGATTTTAGTAGGTATATTTCTTCAGATTGAAGAAGTTCATATTTATTTCTAGGTTGCTACAGATATTTACTTGAATTATTGCTTACTTTGTCACATGTTTTTTCTGTGTCTATAGAAATATAAGTTTTTCCTCCTTTGTTCTCTTAATATGATAAAGCGCATTAATGGATTTTTGAATGTTCAATTAGCTTTGAATTCCTTGTATAAACCCCAAATGGTTAAAATCCATTATCTTTTGTATAAGCTGCTGGTTTAACTTAATACTTTGTTGAGGATTTTTGTGTCTGTGTTCATGAGGAATATTGTTCTATGAATATATTTTATTTTTGGAGTATCATTGTATCATTTGGGTATCAAGTTAATGGTGGACTCATAAAGTGATTTGGAATTACTCCAACATCTTCTACTTTCTTAAAGAGTTAGTAGAGATATATACCCACAAATGGGATTGTTGGATCATATGGTAATTCTTTTTTTGTTATTTTTTGAGGAGCCACCATACTGTTTTCCATAAGTGGCTGCACCATTTTATATTTCCATCCACAGTGTATAAGGGTTCCAATTTCTTTGCATCCTCGTCAGTACTTTCTATCTTTTGATTTTTTGACGATATCCATGCTAACAGGTGTGAGATGATATCTTATTTTGGTTTTGATTTAATTTTTCTGATGATTAGTGATGTTGAGCATCTTCTCATATTCCTGTTGACCATTTGCCCATGTTCACTGTGGTATTATTCACAATAGCCAAGATATGTGTGATTTGACTTACATGAGGTTCTAAAATAGTCAAACTCATAGAAACAGAATGGTGGTTGACAGGCTGGGTGTGGAGGGGGAAACAGGGAGCACTGTTCTACAGGTATAAAGTTTCAGTTATGCAAGATAAGTTCTAGAGATCTGCTGTACAACATTGTGCCTATAGTTGATATTACTATATTGTGCACTTAAAAATTGTTAAGAAGGTAGGTCTCATGTTGTGTTCTTACCACAATTTTTAAAAAAAGTTTTAATTGAGACATAATTGACGTATAACTTTGTATTAGCTTTAGGTGTACAACATAATGATGATATAGTATATATTATGAAATGATCACCACTATAAGTTAACATCCATCACCACACATAGCTACAAATTTTTCTTCTTGTGATGAGAACTTTCAAGACGTATTCTTAGCAACTTTCAAATTTACAATACAGTTATATGCATTTATTTTATAATTAAAGTATTTTCAAGGGATAAATTTTATACTAAAAAATAGTTTGTGTAGAGTTGATATTACTTTTTCCTTATGTGTTTGGTGGATTTGGAAATGAAGGCATATGGAACTGTGGGAGGGGGTTGTATGCAAAGAAGTGTAATTAAAAATTCAATAAGACTATTCATGGTGTTTATTTCTTCTTGAGTAAACTTTGTTAGCTTTTATCTTTTAGCAAGTTTGTCCATTTCATCTGTCATCAGATGTATCATCATAAAGTTGCTCAAAAATAATCTTATTTGCCTTTCAAGGCTGCAGGATTTGGTATTATAAATTTAACGCCTAATATTGATGATTTGTTTTATATCTCTTTTTCTGGAATATTCTAGGTAGGAATTTATCAATTTCTTAATCTACTCTTACCTTTGTTATTTCCTTTTTCTACTTAGCGTGTCTTAAACTTGCTCTTTTATTTTCCCCTAGCTACTTAAAGAAACCCTTAGGCCACTAATTTTGAGACTTTATTTTTAACATATATTTAAAGGCAATTCTATGTTTTTGCTTTGTATAGATATATGGATTTTAAAGATATTAAAAGAAAATTTGTCTTTATTTACCCATGTGTGTATACATACCATATACAATATAATTCACTGCATTCATTTTTGAGGATCTGAAATTCTCTATAGTAGCTGAGTCTCTTAAATCTTTAAACTTTTATCTTCAACCATACTTAGGAGGAGTTTTTTTACCTCAAAAAGTGTTGTCACATTTTCCTCTCCTTATAATATTGCAATTCCCATGTGTAAGACCCTTTGAAACTGTCCCACAAGTACCTGAGACTCTGTTCTTCATTTTAACATAGTTGGTACTTTAAATTATTCCATCTTATTTCACTGACACTTTTTTCTTTCCTCTCTATAATTAAATCAAAATTATTCAGTGTATTTTTAATGTTACAAATTGTATTTTCGCTTAAAATTTTTCATCTCATTATTTTCTTGTATTTCCAATAATTTGCTATTATTTCTTTTTCTTATTTATTATAAGCATACATCTTCATTGACCAGAATTTTAATAGCTGCTTTAGTCATTATCTGATAATTCCAATATCTGTGTTATCTTGTGGTTGACATGTATTGATTGTTTTTTCCCTTGAAAATCAGTCCTTTTTTTTTTTTTTTGGCTTTTAATATGGCAAATAGTTTGGGATTGTAAGCTGGACATTTTGAGTGATAAATTGTAGAGATTTTGCATTTTGGTACATTATTGCAGAGTTTTAGCAGGCAATTAACTTGGTTAGGCTCAAATGCACACTGTAATGGGTAAATGCTGAGATCTCAACTCATATCTTTGTCTTTTACACAAGTTATAATCAGTTGGCCCCATGCATGCTTGGTTCAGTGTTTTGCCAGAGTTTTGTGTTTTTTATATATACATATTTAAGGGATCTCCTTCTCTGGCTTACTCCTTTCTCCTTTCCTCATTCTCCAGTCACCCAGATTTTTCTGGTCTCCTCTCTCTCTGTTTCCTTTGTCCAGAAAAATAAAGATGTTCTAGCAGTGTTTAAGCTGCCTATGCCACTGCTAAGTACAAAAATGAACTTGTTCCAAATTACATTTCCACTCCAAAATCTGCCTCCTTTTTCATATCTAGAGACCTTGAGTAGTTTTTATTTCTAAAAATATTTCCAGAATTTATTACTTATTTGTGGGAGAAACAGTGTTTCAGAAGCTCACTCCTCCATACCAGAAGCAGAAATTCACAGATTTAAAATTAATAGCATAAGGATTTAGATTTTTCATTTTATCCCAAGAAGTATTCTCTTACCTGGTATGGAAAAAGCAGATTGACTACTAAGAGTTCGAAATTTATAGAACTTGAATACAGTGCACAAGTTTATCCTTACTGCAGTTTCACTGTTAGAAGATGAAATGGATTTAATAATTTTTAACTCAAATTTTCATTTTCAAATAATTGAGATTAACATACAATTGTAAGAAATAATACAAAGAGATACCATGTACTCTTTACCCAGTTTCCACAAATGACACCTTTCAAAATTATAATATTGCAACCAGGAAATTGATTTTAACATGAACCACTAATCTTCTTAATTTTCCCAGTTATCTATGTATTTATTTTTGAGTGCATTTAGTCTTATGCAATTTTATCATATGTGTATATATATCCACCCCTACAGTCAAGATATGGAATAGTGCTTTTACCACACAGATCCTTTCTGTTGCCATTTTATGACCCCACCCACCTCTCCCCCAAAACATGGTAACTGCTAGTCTGTTCTCCATTTCTATAATTTTTGTCATTTCAAAAATATTATTATGCAGTAAGTAGTTACATGGCATCTTAAAGTATGTCAACTTTTGGAATTGGGATTTTTCACTCATCATAATTCCCTTGTGATTCATCTAAGTTACTGTGTATACCAAGAGTTTATTCTTTTTTGTTGTTTTACTAGTATTCCATGGCATGTGTATACCATTAGTTGTTTAACCATTCATCTCTGGAAGGACATCTGGGCTTTTTCCAATTTTGATTATTATAAATAAAGCTATTATGGGCATTCATGTTCAGGTTTTGAGTGAACATAAATTTTCATTTCTCTAGGATAAATGGTCAAGATTTCAATTTCTGGGTTGTATGGTAATTGTATGTTTTAGAAGCAACTGCCAATCTACTTTTTCCAAGTAGTTGAACCATTTTACATTCCCGCTAGTAATATATTTTTTGTTTTTCTTCATCCTCACCAACATTAGATGATGTCACTGTTTTTACATTAGCAATTTTGTTATATATGTATTGATATGTCATGTAGTTTTAATTTTCATTTCCCTATTATCTAATGATGTTAAATACTTTTTCATGTGTCTATTTGCCATCTTTACATCCTCTTAGATAAAATGCTTGTTCATTTCTTGTGCCAATTTTTTCATTGAATTATTTATTTGATGTAGAGTTTTGAGAGTTCTGTATTCTAGATACCAGTTCTTTGTCAGATATATTGTTTGCAAATATTTTTTCCCAGTTTGTACTTCTTTTCATCTCCTTAAGAGAGTCTTCTGCAGAGCAAAAAGTTTTTAATTTTGACGAGATCTGATTGATTAATTTTTCCTTTTGTTTGTCCAAAAACTCTTTACTTCACCTTGTATCCAAATATTTTCTTATTTTCAAGTGTTTTTTTTTTTTTTTTGGTTTTACATTTAATGTCTAAACTCATGATCCACTTTGGATTAATTGTTGTACAAGGTGAGAGAATTAGGTCAAGCTTCTTCCCACCACCCACCCCCTGCTAATGGACATCCAATTGCTTTAGCATCATTTGTCGAAAAGACTATCCTTCCTCCAATAAGTTGCTTTTGCACCTTTGTAAAGAAATCAGTTGGACATATTCTGTGAGTCTGTTTCTGGGGTCTGTATTATTTTCCATTGATTTATGTATCTATCTTTTTGCCCATACCACACTTTATTGATTACTTTAGGTATACTTTAGGTATAATAAGAATTCATCTTGGACAGAGTGATTCTTCCCATGTTATTCCTTTATTTCAAGATTATTTTAGCTATTTGGGGCCTATGCCTTTCCATATGAATTTTAGAATAAGCATGTCGTGTCTACAAAAACTTTAAGATTTCGATAGGAATTGCATTAAATGTGTAGCTCAGTTTGAGGAAAATTAACTTTTATGTTGAGTCTTCCAATCCATGAACATATATCTCTTGATATATTTAATTTTCTTTTCATTTCTTTCATAAGCATTTTTAACTGTAGCATATCGATTCCCCACATGTTTTTAAAGTTTTTACATAACTATTTAATTTCCTTTGTAGAGTTTGTAAATGACATGCATTTTTATTTATTTATTTAGCTGCACCAGCTCTTAGTTTGGCAGGCAGGCTCCTTAGTTGCAGCTCACCAGCTCTTTAGTTGTGGCATGCAAACTCTTAGTTGCAGCATGCAAACTCTTAGTTGTGGCATGCATGTGGGATCCATTTCCCTGCCCAGGGGTCGAACCCGGGCCCCCTGCATTGGGAGCACAAGTCTTATCCACTATGCCACCAAGGATGTCTAATTTCAGTCTTCATATGCTCATTGTTGGATGCTTTTTAAAATTAAAACATTAGTTAAATATATAGTAGAAGATAATTTTTAGTACAAATAATTTTTATTACAATAGGAATCACCCCATGGTGCTGGGACTTCATATTTCTCTTCACATTTAGTCAGTGATATATTAGCCAAAACATTAAAATATTTAATGTATTAAATATTTTTATGTTTATGTGATGTGTATATTCCTCAATGCATAAACAAATTTAAATTAAACAATATTTTGAATCCTCAGGTTTTTTTTTTTTTTTTATATAGGAGAGTGTTAAATACTTTGAAGTTTTAAAACTGGGGGTGATTTATAGAAGTAAGTGTCACAGGAAAAAGAGCTGGCAATTAAGTAATGGAAAATAAGTTATATTTTAAACATTTTTGAGTATTTCTAAGAGTTCTGTGCTTGGAAGGAGGTTAAATAAATTGCCTTGATTACTTGGCTAATTCAATTATTTAGGGGATGGATAAGGTATTATTCAATTATTGTACATCAGGGTGGAGTTGGAAACTTGTTTTTCTGCATTTTAGAGGCAGAAATGTAATCACTGAGCATTAGTATCATACTGAAGTGGTCCCCTAGGGTGTGCGGTTCTAGTTCGCCAAAACATGCTCATTTGCTATAGGAAGTACCCTCTTTTAGCTTCATTCAGAAGAAAAGACTGGATTTGTAAGAACAGTTGTGTTATTTCTTTCCCCATTTTCCTCTTCATCCATTCTCTGAACACACAGCTGCAGGATCAGTTGAAAACATATGTGGATATAACATATCAGATGCTAGGCAAAAGATTCATCATGAAATTATAACCATATCATGTATATGTTTTTGGCAATTTTGCCCAAGAAAGTCACTTACTAGAAATAAGATAATTCTTTAGTAATAGCTGCATTAATTATTTTCTATACTTTGTGTCATTTGTTCAATAACGTAACTCCTTAAATGCATAGGCAGAGTCAGCTCTGGACTCCATCTGAACAATATCTATTTTTGAAAAGTTATTGGAATGAAAATTAAATTCCCTTAAAAAAAGAGGAATTAGATATTCTTTGCTAATTTAGTTTTTTCCCAACTACACATACACCTACACACATACATGCATACATACGATTTTAAAATGTATTTTTGATCACTCAGTTCTTATTTTACCACTTGAAATGGCTTTGGTTTTCTCTTGGATTTACTATTGAGTCCAAAACTGCTTTCTTCAGCAACAAATACCTGTAAGAAACCAGTGTGCCCCAGAATCATTTCCCTTAACTGGGTCTCCAAATGAAGTGCTGTATATCAGTGCCTTCAGGTTTGAGATACACTGCAGGGTTCTTTCTCCTGGTAAATGAAGCATGTTTTTTGGAGCAGTGTTCATATCAGTGAATAGGAGTCTAGGGAAAAATAAAGTGTTGATTGTCTTAATATCTAGTCTAGAAAGAAGTGAACCAGATGTAAGCTTCAGCAGATAGAAACATACCCATGACTTTATTTTTAAAAGGATGGGGGAACTTTATGAGTTGGAATGTCAAATGATATAATTATCTGAGATGGGTAGTGTCAGATGACCTCATTTCAGTGAATAGCTCATTGGCCAAAGGGTATTTATTTTCTTTATAAATAGTTCTCTTGGTACTATTAATACCTGCTTTTTTTTAAAAGTCATTGGAGAGACAACCAAGGAAGAGGATGATTAAATATTAGAATAGATATTGGTTTTAATCTTTCCTAAAATTCCTTCTGGTATTAATGTATGCAGATGTACTTAAAGGTTTCATTTTGTCTTTAGAACAGGGACTAGAAAAATAAACAGCGCTTCTTACTTAAAACACTACAGTGCTTCTGCGCTGAGTGTTACTAATAGCTTTGTTGTTCTAATAGAATTCTCTAGGTGCTCCTCTTTCCCTTTGTAATCTGCCTTTCATTAATTGAAGCAGATAGTCTTATGATTTGGATTCAGAAGTATATGAGGTGTGAAAATATATTCATGTGTATCTGTTAATGAGACTGATTTTGCAGCAAACACAACAGACCTTATGCAGCTCAATGTGTGTTTATCTTCAGAATAGTCATTTTAGTTGAACTATGCAATATTTACCCATTCTATTGTTCTTACTTTATCTTTTTGAGATATTCCTTTGGAATTGGCTCTGGAGCTTATTGAATATTCTTTAAAATAGCTGTTTTTGGCATGTTTTAAAATATTTTAGTGTAGTTTTATCTTTTACAAGTAGCTAAAGGCTTTCGAAGTGGGAACTCATCCGTAGGGTACATGAACAATTAGGTATTTCTATTACACATTCACTGGTCATTAAACCCTATTTGTCAGCACAAAAGTGAGAGGATGGGGAGCAACTAGTGCAGCAACTAACTCCACTCAAGTGATGCCACCCTAGGGATGCCACCAGTAAATGAAGTTCACCAGCTCCTGAGGTTTTGTCCTGTTGTTTGATTCTATGCAGTGATTTGTATAGATAGGAAAGATGTAGTTTATTGCTGCTTTTCATCACGATAATGGCAGGAAAAAATAACAGAGGCAGTGCTTAAGAGGGTCTTGGGATCTCCTACTTACTAAATAAAATGTATTTACTATTTGAAAACATCCTTATATATTCTCAGATTTTAATCCTCTGCACAATGGTGCTAGACTCCATTTTATTTCCTCCCACTTTACTGTGTTTAAAAGTATGTCAGAACTGTGCCTTCCTATTTTCATTCCTAAATTTCTATGTGTTTTGCTGTCAATTAATAAAAAATGTTTTAAATTCTTTTTACCCAAATTCCAAAACTTATATAACCACACAGTTAACAAAATTATCTTTAAAAATACATTTTAAATATTTATTAGTTAATTAAATACTCTCTCCTATAATATATTCTCTTCCTGGAACAATGCATCCCATTATCTTGTAGGTTGTAAGATTAATTATAATAATAAAATAATAGGAATTGATTATCATAGATATCATGCTTATCATCTCTAGGGCACTAAAGTGAATGACAGTATGCAATTAGTTGCACACAATCTGACAATTAAAAATGTTTTCTTCCCTTATAACCAAAGCTTAAATAAAAGAAAAAGGATATAAATCAAAATGATGTTTTATTACTATTTGTAACCTGGCTTAACTGAAGGCTACACTTACATACATGTCAGACATATGCCAGCAAATACCTCCAAAGTCTTTTCAGGACACAAATAGTTTCAAACTTGACTTCGCTCAAGAAAACACTAAGAGATCAACCAAGATCCTCTGACCTTGCCCTCCTAGTCTCCTTATCCACACTGCAGTAATGCAAGTTCAAGGTCCCAGTGTTTTTGCAACTTCTGTTCCAAACTTGATTTAATATACTTCTCTTTTTCAATATAATTTTTTTCTTCTTATTTACTCTTACATACTATATTGAATTGATCTGAAATCTTGAGGGAAAGAGATGCTATTCTATACCATATGAGATCAATGATTAGGATCAATTAATCCCTATTTGACAACATCCTGTTAAAATTTGTGGAAGATCATTGACCAGTATATTTTGGAACACCATTGTTTATATTATGGTTTAGCAAAATGAGACGTGTCTCCAATCCAGTCCAACCCCTCTAGGTTATCCTTTGACTATAATGTCAATGGGATAAAGAGAATAGGGACAATGATTCATAGATATTAGATCAAAGTATATAAATAAAAGTATAGTAGTTATTCAAATCCTACTTATTATAAGATGTTTTCATCTAATTTAATGATCTAGATTAGGTATCAGCAAACTTTCTCTATAAAGGGCCAGATAGTAAAATATTTGGCTCTGCAGACCATATGGTATCTGTTATGACTACTCAAGTGTGCCTTATAATGCAAAAGCAGTCACAGACAGTATGCCAATGGATGGGCATGGCTGTGCTTCAATATATCTTTACTTATAAAAATAAATGATGGGCCAGATTTGGCCCATGAACCATAGTTTGCCCACTCCTGGTTTAGATGGATAAAATCAAGTATAAATGTTTCTTCTACCTAAAATTAAAGTAATAAGTGCATCTAATTAATTTTAGATACGTTCGTTGGCCCAACCATTATACTTTCCTCTTATCCAGTAAAACAAATGTTATACTATCATAGAGCTCTTATACTATACAACAGTATAAGATTAATTTGATCATTTCTCCTTAAAAATTGTTTATTCTTACTGATCAAGAATGATGGCAATATATTTTAAAGACATGTCATATTATTTAGAATTTATCTCTTAGTGCTCAAGGCTTTTCTTCTGTTATTTTATTGAAACATGATTACCATTTGATGCTTTTGAACTTATAATTACTATTATAAGATCTCCACTCAAAGACAACATTTCGATAAGAGAACAAAAATAAGCAGATATGTGCCTCATTATAATCTTTATTATAACCAAATTCCCATACTTTACAAGTTCAGAGGTTGTAATGATTTTTATGAGCAACAACAATAAAAAGCAAACAAGCAAGTCAAAATGTTATTTTCTATCTTCAGTAATTAGTTTGTTCATTCATTTATTCATTTAGTATGTCTCTTTGCCATCAGTAGAAATATAGAGAATTATAACTACCATTTCACTTCGGAAGGTGATCGACTTGAAGAAATTTAGAGTGCTTAGAAGAGCCAAAGAAAAAAAGAGATATCTGGTTTCTTTATATTTTTGACAAGGCAGGGGATGATATATTAAAGAACACCTGTGACCAGGGTTTTGCCTCAAGTATGATTGATTTACTTCTAGTTACCTTTAGAAAAGATTTATCTGAGTCCTATTAGAACTTATATATATATTTCTATTTTTATTTATATATAAATTCTAAATATAATTTCTTAGGTTAGAAAGTAGACTTTTAATATCTAAGCATTTCAGGTCTTCCATTATGGAACCAAAGATTCTAAACTAGATTTCTTCTAACATTAATAATAGGACTGTGTTGACATCCTCAGTAAAATACTGATGACAGGAACCGTAAAGATGCTATTAATGTTCATAAAAGAGCTTTGGCTTTTATTTTACAGCTAGCGGTACCGACTAAACTTTCTTCTGGAATGTATTTACTATATTTTAAACACCATTTAAAAGAAATCATTGTACAGTTTCCCCACATCCTCAAAAGAATAGAAATATATTGTAGCAATGATACAGTAATAGATCTCGAAAATCAATACAGCAATCAAACAAGTATTTAGGAAACAATACTTATTTTCTGAGTAACAAAAAATAATTTTGCTCTAGGATCAATAATCTGAGACCAAATATAGGTAATACACGTTCTTAATTCATTGGGGAACAAAAAAGCCACAATTATTTTATGTTCTAAATCCTATGCTTATTATCCTAATTTATTTCCTCCTTACCTCCCTCCCTTACTTTCCTGTTTTAATCATGTCCTCTTCTCCCCACTGGTGAGGGAGGGATTCACACCCTAAAGTTAAGGGGATAGACGAACATAGGACACCTGACACTGGACAGATGAGATAGAGTTTATTAGTCACATAGTGATAGCCAGGGGGAGAAGGACATTGCTCCATGCAAGGCCACACAGGGTTGTGCTTGAGGAACAGAGTGAAAGATCAGGGGCTGTGGGTGGCATGATTTTGCAATATCAAGAGGATGAGATATCCCCTGGTTTCCACGACAGGGTTTGATTGGCTTATTTGAGTAATTCGGTGGTTTAATTCTGAAACCTATTACTCTGGAACAAGCAGGAACTTGTGTCTAGTACTCTTTATAAGGCAGATTGTTGGGCTAAGGGAGCTTATCCATGGGAACAGACTAGGGAGGATAAATTTAGGTTTGGCCATTTGAGGCCCTTTATCCCGTAAGGTACCACATTTTACTGACCTTTTTGTTTATGCTTTATACCACAGTTGACCGGTACCTTGACATAAATTCAAACCTTGGTGATGACTGAGACTTTTAGGGAGTCGAAGTGCCTCCTTAGAAAGCAAACTAAGCACTAAACCAGAAGGGTGAGTGGCACATGGTGATATTGTCATCAAAGTGAATTTTAGAGGCCCTTTGTGGCCCATAAAGGCAGTTGAGAGAGCTGTGAGGCATTGGTATAGGCAGTGCATGTCTCTCTGAAGGGACCCAGTACACGTTTAATGCTTACTTTAATTGACATTAATAAAGCTACACTAAATTTTCTTGATTATTTGCACAGTAAATCTTTTCTTCCTGTCCTTTTAAGTTTATTGCATCCTTATTTTTAAGATAAGGTTCTTATAAGCTGTATATTGTTGAAATTTAATCCGGTCTGACAGTCTTTGCTCTTGTCAATGGAGCATCTGGAAAATCAATATCTACAATAGTTACGGATTATCTGGAGTTTGTAGCTAACTTTCTTGTAACCTTGAGTCTTGATTATTTTTATTGTGTTCTAGAGATTTTTTATGAATCTTTTTACACATTTATGACTAAAATAATGTCTACTTTCTCCAGGGGCAATATACTTTTGCTCTTTGCAGGGCAAGAGCAAGATTGGAAGTGTTAGTATTTCCAGATCGTCTGCACATCCAGTTTCAGTGTTTGCAATAACTTAAAGATGGACTTGAGTTCCTGAAATGGCAAGAATCTATTTCCAATTCACATTTTCCTTCATCTTGAACTGCCAACCTAAAGACCAATGTTTTTTTACGAGAACAAATCTGCCTCCTTCTCTGCTTCTTGGCATACTTTAACTCCACTTGTTAATCCACTAAAGCAAAGGTCTGTTAAAACTTGGCTAATTTCTTTATACTCTCAGCTGACTCTCAGCTAGAGTCATCATACAGCCCAAGGGAGAAAGCACCCCCAAAACACAAGGTGAAGCTTCTTCTATTCAGTCATCTCCCTGACCTTGCCTATGCAATACGCAAAAATATTTTAAAAATATATATGTGTAGTTTTTTTCTAGGTAATCTCAGTAGAAGATTTTACGTTAATTTTCTAGTCCATCATTACCTGAAGGTGAGATGCTGATTTTCTTCTTTTCTAATGTGTTTAACTTGATGCCTATCTTATCCATTAGTGCTTAATTCAGCTAACTCTGTTGTTTTGTTTCTAAATGTTGTTTTCTTGGCTCTTTTTGAACAGCATCTCCATTGTGGTTTCCATTACATCATTAATCATTTTAAAAATTGGAAGCATGCATATTTTATAATTTTCGGAAACTTCTACTATCTCTACTTCTATGGGGATACTGATTCTCTCATATTTGATATTATTTAACTCTTTTTCATGATGTGTGATTTTCCTATGTTAGTTTTTAACATCTTCTGCTTCTGTTTTCTTTATCCTTCTCAGAGTGCCTTCTGAAATTCATTTTAAGTCAGATAATGTTCACTGAGTACCTATTAAGTATTAGGCATTGATCTAGATGAAAGAGTAACAGAGATGAATAACACGTTATCCACATTCTATTGAAGGAAACAGAAGTGCATGCAAGTAAGTATAAAACAAATGAGAGAGAGATAGGAGAATGCCCAGAGTGCTACTGAAGCAGAGCAGAGGAAGCAATTCATTCTGACCTGGGGAGCTGGGAAATGCTTCATGAAATAGGTGGCAACAGAATTCAGTTACTACTCTACTGAAGAAATTATCATTTCAGTCTGTGTACCTGCTGCTGTAGTTTCTTGGACCCCTTTTGCTGACAATATGAGAGTTCTTTTTTTTTTTTTTTTAATAAATTTATTTATTTATTTTTGGCTGCGTTGGGTCTTTGTTGCTGCACGTGGGCTTTCTCTAGTTGTGGCGAGCGGGTTGGTGCCCAGGCTTCTAATTGCGGTGGCTTCTCTTGTTGCGGAGCATGGGTTCTAGGCACGCGGGCTTCAGTAGTTGTGGCTCACGGGCTTAGTTGCTCAATGGCATGTGGGATCTTCCCGGACCAGGGATCGAACCATGTCCCCTGTGTTGGCAGGCGGGTTCTCAACCACTGCGCCACCAGAGAAGCCCCAATATGAGAGTTTTAAGGCTCCTTTCAACCCCTACTAAATCTTTAAACACCTCCAAGTTTTAAAACGTTCCTCTTCTGGCCCATCAATAGTAAATTTACAACCTACAGGTCAGAAGTAAAAGCTTTTCAAAGTGGAATTGACAAATACCAGGAAGCATCTCACTTTATCACAGAAAACTTTAAAACTTCAGAATGAACCTGGCAAATGTGGGGCATGTTGCCTTCAATCAGGATCACTCCAGCTATTTCTCTCAAACTTGGTAGGAAGGTAAGAAAAACTTTCAGAAAGCCGAAATAGCCCTAAAAGCTTCTTACAGTAGCACGCAGCCAGCAATACTGAGTCCCCACAGTCTCTGTGTGAGACAGATTTATATCATATTTCAAAACCCTAGAACTAATTTTGCAGCATGCTACATCTAGTGCAACTTCAGGTTGCTGTCTAAAGTTCCCTTTATACAACTGTATTCTGCAATAATTTTCATTTTCTTTCCTTCTTATTAAGATATTTTTGCAGTTAGTGAGGAAAACATACATTGGTTGGTAATGCTTGTTGATTAAACTCATAGATAACATTACCATTATTTTTATGTCATTTGTGTACAAATTTATAATTTTTCTTAATTTTAATTCTTAGGCATGGATGCTGATAAAATTATAACTTGCTTTGGTATCAGGCCTATACAGTCATGCTTCGATAAAACAAATTGTACTCAAAGAAATAGTGATTCATAGAAGAAAAATTAACTGAAAATTTTGATTAAGCAATATATTCAGAAATTTAATACTGCTACACTGCTCTAGCTTCACTATACGGGTTTAATTTTTTAAATATAAGCTTTGGGATCTAACAAATGCCTTGCTGTTGTTGTCATTTTAATAACTAGCTAATCTAGTTATTACATTTTTTAGAGTTTTTATACTCTGATAGTCACAAATCCATGAAATGTCTCTGGAGGAATGTGGATCTCTAACAGCTCTCTTTTCTAGTGGGAGTAAAGATAGGTTATCCTTTGATGTTTGAGCTGTGAATGTGAATGGATTTTTGGTATTATAGATAAGAAAATGCTCTGGGTGATAGCATTTTATAAATGATTTTGAACTTTAATAATTCAACTTGGGCTCATCCCTCTCATCCTAGTGTTAAGAACCAATATAATATTTAAGCAGCCCACCAGCTTGTACATGGTTTAGAGAAGACATGAGCCTACCTTGGCATATCATCCCAGGGATATAAAAGATGATTCTCTGTGGTGTACAGAAAGAATCTGACTCAACACAGAGAAAAAATCTAAATGTTCTGAGACTGCCTTCCTTATAATTCAAATGAAACCTTTTTAAGGCTTTTGTTCTCTTTTTATTAGGAGATTGTATGTTTTAAAAATCATATAAACATCTATTGAATTTTAAAAGTTAAAAACTGAAAACTTTAGTTGGGGAATATGAATTTGAAAAGTGAAATTTTGAATTGCCAACCATCCATAAGTGGATATCTACCTACGGCTATTCTTCCTCATTGCATGTCAAAAAACTTGTGCTTAGGTCATATGTTCCATTGCTGAGGGTGCAGTGAGACAAGGGATACATGCGTTTGTGTATGCTATATGGGTATACTTGTGTTTCCTGTCAAAATTCTAGTTTTGTTAAAACTGACTTTTTAAATCAAGGGCACTTCTCCCTTTATAAATTTATTGGGAGGATACAAAATACAACTGGCTTTCTTTTAAGTTTTGCATCACTGAAAATAGAACCCACACTTATTTAAATTTTATTGATATTAATGTTTCACATGACTAGAAGTGTAGAGAAAATCAAAGTTTTTGGTTCAACATGATTGAAACTCTATAAGTAAGTTATTTTTATATATATGAGAGTAACGCAAGAATGACACTTGATAATGAAGATCAATATAAACAGTCATTGAAAATCATCTGTGAATAAAATATTAAGACTGATTGTGCTTGAGTGAAGAAAAGTTAACTTCAGATGTCATAAAAATAATTATGGTTAGAAACTTGGAATATACTATCAGTTTCAATAATTATTAAATATTCTTTTAATAACGTGTTTTGAATAATGCCTCTAGTACCTATATAGCAGTATCTAAGATTAAATATTATGACACTGAATATAAAATTATGGATAGTAAAATCTGTGTCATAATATACTTTCTTAATATTATCATTATGAAGTTTATGTAGCAATCCAGTTGAATATTTTCAATATATAAAAATTGTGCCTATACTATCATTACAGCTGTATAAAATATATTCTCATAGATAATAGTTGGGAAATCCTAGAGAATCAACAGTTTTTACAAGATGGTCTATTGAAATCAAGACAAATGAGTTAGGTAATAATTTTTGAAAAGATCAGTAAATATTGAGTTTTTTTCTATTTAATTTGCCAAATTTGTACAGTATTTTTCTATTACTACTAAAAATCTTCTCAAATATCAAACAGGTTCAGTAATAAGTAAAATTGTGAGCTCTGAAATCTACCTCTTACCACTGTTTTTTTTTTTTTTTTTTTTTGTCTTAAGCGTATGGCCACTTCCATTATTTATTTATTTATTTATTTTTAAATGTTTAAAAATAAATTTATTTATTTATTTAGGCCGCGTTGGATCTTCGTTGCTGCGAGCAGGCTCTCTCTAGTTGCAGCGAGCAGGGGCTACTCTTTGTAGCGGTGCACGGGCTTCTCATTGCGGTGGCCTCTCTTATGGAGCATGGGCTCTAGGCACGTGGGCTTCGGTAGTTGTGACACGCAGGATCAGTAGTTGTGGCTCCCAGACTCTAGAGCACAGGCTCAGTAGTTGTGGTGCACGGGCTTAGTTGCTCCGCGGCATGTGGGATCCTCCCAGACCAGGGCTTGAACCCATGTCTCCTGCATTGGCAGGCAGACTCTTAACCACTGCACCACCAGGGAAGTCTGCCACCTCCATTACTGTGATAGTCATTCATGGCAAACTCCATGAAAAACTAGATGATGTAAATGTTGAAATCTAATAACCTGTACAATCTCACTTAACCATAATATAGACCCGAGAATGATTATATTGAGGTTCATATTGAGGACCAAAGATATTTCAGGCAAAGTACTAATTGAATCATAATCCTTAAAGAGTCAAGGAGGCAGTGGCCCCAGAGGACTAACACTCATGAATGTAGAAACTATTGTAAGTAGTCTTACAGGTAAATTTTTCCAGCATCACCCTTTGGGTTTGGTAATTATTCTCATGATTACACCTTGGCTCACAAACCTTCTCAAGGCCCAGATACATATTTAAGCTGGCAAACATTAGCTTATCATGATGCAATTCCTTATTCATCACTTATTCTTCATTCATCCATCTATACCTTATCCACTTATTATACAATAATATATATTTGCTAATAACCAAAGCTAAATAAAAACTATATGGCTCTTTAAAATATATTAGTTATATTTCTGAATCAAAAAAATTAAGCAGAGTGACATCATCAAGATGATATACTAGCAGTTCCCAATGCTTGTACCCCAACAAAAACAATGCATAAGCAACTACCTACCGATGAAAATAGCTCTGGGAGAGCTCTGGAGTACAAAGTAAGAGCTGTAGCACTCGTTGGTGCACAAAAACCAAATAGAAAGGAGTAGGAAAAATTTTATCTGTGTCACTCTATGCCCTAGTTCAGCATAGCTCGGCGGCAAGAGGTAGTCCCTCCTCTGTGACATCCCCCTGTGTATGTGGTGGGGGACCAGGAGGACCCCAGCAGCCTATACCACTGGTAAAAACCCACCACTTTCAACACCAAGATCTCCCACAGTCTTTATCAATGCAGACCACACCTGACAGAGCACCTAAAAATATAAAGGAAATATTGACATATCTGAAGGCAGAAATTGACATCCATACCCCACTTACAATTCTAAAGAGAATATCTAGACGGAAAATCAATAAACAACTAATTTGAACAACACAACAGAACAAAAGGACCCAACAGACATGCACAGAACCTTCTACACAACAGCTGAAGGATACACATTCGTCTCGAGCACACATGGAACATTCTCCAGGATAAATGAAAACATGTCTTAACAAATTTATGAATAATCATTCCAAGTATCTTTTCCAGCCACAACTGAATGAAACTAGAAATTAGTAATGGCAAGAAAATTGGGAAAATTCACAGATATGTGGAAACTAAACAGCACACTCTCTAATGAGGAAATCAACAGAGTATGTTAAAATATCTTGAGAGAAATAAAAATGAAAACACAACATACCAAAAGTTAAGGGATGTAGCAAAGGCAGTACTACAAAGAGGAAAATTTACAGTGGTAAAAACCTGTATTTAAAAAGAAGATCTGAAATAGACAACCTAATTTAAGCCTCAAGGAACTAGTAAAAGAAGAACAAATAAAATTCAAAGTTAGCAGAAGAAAACAGTAGAAATAAATCAAGTAGAAAACCAATAAATAGAAAAAATTGAAAAACCTAAGATATTATTGAAAAGATTAGCAATATCATCAAACACTTAGCTAGACTAACCAAGGTAAAAGAAGAATCAAAGCAATAAAATCAGACATGGAAAAAAAAATACAATGGATACCTAAGAACTAGATAGTATCATAAGATTCTATTATGAACAATTACATGCCAACTGTATAACCTGGAATAAATGGATAAATTCTCAGAACCACACAACAAGAAAAAATAGATAACCTGAGTAGACCAATTACAAATAAGGAGATTGTATCAGTAATCAAAACCTTCCCCAAAAAGAAATGCCCAGGATGAGATTGCTTTACAGGTGAATTCTACCAAACATTCAAAGAATGAATAGAATCCTTTTTAAACTCAAACTCTTCCATAAAATAGAAGAGGGAACACTTCCAAAATTGTTTTATGAAGCCAGCTTCTTCCTGATACCAAAACCAGACAAAAATACTACAAGTAAAGAAAACTACCGGTCATTATCACTGATGAGCATAGATGTAAAAATTCTCCATAAAAAATCTACCAAACCAAATTTAATACCACATTAAAAAATCATACACTATGGCCAAGTGGGATTTATGCCTGGGATGCAAGGATGTTTAGACATATGCAATCAATAAATGTGATATAACACATTAACAAAATGAAAGAAAAATACTACATGACCATACCAATTGATGCAGATAAAGTATTTGATAAAGTAAAACATCCATTCATGAATAAAACCCTCACAAAATAAGTATAAAATGAACTGACCTCAAAACAAAAGGTCCATATGTGAAAAGCCCACAGGTTATATCATAATTAAGGGGAAAAAACCTGAAAGCTTTCAGTCAAAGTCTGCCCACTCTAACCACTTCTTTTCAATATAGTACTGGATTCCTTGTCAGAGCAATTTGGCAAGAAAAAAGAAATGAAAGGCATCCAAATCGGAAAGGAAAAAGTGAAAGTGTCTGTTTGCAGATGATATTATCATATACATAGAAAATCCTAAAGACTCAACAGAAGTGTGAGAACTAATAAATTCAATATAGTTACAGGATACAAAATCAATATAAACTGATAGAAACATCAGTTTAAAAGATATAAAAACGTTGTGTTTTTGTATATAAATAACAAATGATCTGAGAAGGAAATTAAAAAAATCCCACTCAAGATAGCAAGAAATGAAATAAAATACTTAGGAATGAACTTAGCCAAAGAGATGAAAGGCATCTAACACTAAAAATTATAAAACATTGATAAGGATAATTAAAGAAGGCATAGATGAATAGAAATACACCTATAGTCATGGATTAGAACTATTAATATTGATAAAATGTCCATACTACCCACAGTGATCTATAGATACAATGCAACCCCTATCAAAATCTCAATGTCATTCTTTACAGAAATAAATAAAGCTCACATGGAACAACAAAAGACTACAGATAGCCAAAGCAATCTTGAGCATGAATAACAAAACTCTTCCTGATTTCCAACTATATTACAAGGCTACAATAATTTTTTAAAGTATCATATTGGCATAAAAACTGACACATAGACCAATGGAATAGAATAGAGCCCAGAAAAAAATCCATGCATCTAGTCTACAGTCAACTGACTTTTGACAATGGAGCCAAGAACACACAATGGAGAAGGGCTAGTCTCTTGCATAAATAGTATTGAGAAAACTGGACATCCACATGAAGAATGAAATTGGACTCTTATCTCACACTGTATACAATAATCAATTCAAAATGTAGTAAAGACTTAACATAACATCTGAAACAATAAAACTACTAGAAGCACTCATAGGCAAAAAGTTTTTGACATTGATCTGGGAAATTATTTTTTGGATATGACACCAAGAGCACAGACAATGAAAGCAAATATAGACAAGTGGGGTTGCATTAAACTAAAAAGCTTGTGCAGAGCAAAGAAAGTAATCAACAAAATAAAAAGGGAACCTATAGAATGGGAGAAATCTTTGCAGACTATATATGTGATACGTGGTTAATATATAAAATATATAAGAACTCATACAACTCATAAATAACTGGATTAAAAAATAGGCAAAGAATCTGAATAGATATTTCTCAAAAGACCCACAAATGGCCAATAGGTATATAGGAAAAAGAAATTAAGCAAAAATTTAAATTATTAAATGCACATAAAACATTATTTCAATTGTTTTAATATTTGTGATCTAGAATGTATGTATGAATTTCACATAATACATTTAAAATAGCAATTTCAATAAATGCTTACTGCATATCCCACGCAGAGGTAAAAGTCTAAAATACCTTGTGATATCTCTATTATAGAATTATCAGATTGTTTTGTTTACCTATTTTTCCATATAATTTGAGAACTTCTTGTTATCATAGCACTTATTTAAGTGACAGACATGGAAATGATACTCAAAAATTATCTTCCCTGAGCCTAGTGAATTGGTGAAAGCTGGGCCAATTAGTCCTTTCCTTGGGATTCTAGAAATCAGGATAAAATCAGAGTAAGTCCTCTCTAGTGGCAGAGCCATACATTTTAAAATTTAGGCATTATCAATGTCTGTTTTTCACTATGTAGGAAAAGCTTTCAATGTGGAAGCAAAACAAAAACAAACAAACAGAAATGCAGCTAGGACGAGAGACAATAGTCTTAGCAGTATTTTTTTTGGTTTTGGTTGCTGATGCTTAAATTTTCTAGCATTCCTGTACTTCTGCTGCGAAAGCTATTCTATGAGCCAATGTAATGTTCTTATCTTAAAGCTACTTTGAGTTAAATTTCTGTCAATAGGAAACAAATAAATACTGTTTACATGAATGATTAAGAGGAATTAACCAAAACAATTTTTCATCAATGAGTTAAAATACAGATGTATAAAATAATAATAAGCTATTATTCAATGTTAGAAAAAAATAACAACGTTCTAAAATTCTCAACCATATTGCCAAAGTTCTAGAAATAGTTATTCAAAAGGTAAGATATTTATTGAGTTGACATTTCAAAATATTTAGAGATGATTTGAAAACATAAAAGTAATCTTTAACTGAATTTAAATTAGGATAAATTTTAAAAAAGGACAGACAAACATGCATACAAAGCCTATGTTACATAGAAAGTTATAATAAACCATAGAAACAAAGACCCATAAAAAATGAAAATCATAAAATAAGAATGAGAACAAGCTAAAATAAATTACTATAACAGTTTTTAGTTTTTTCTGTATTATTCCAAAGTCTCTGACATAAAAAGTTTAAAGTGTAAGAAATCTCAAAAAATAACTTTTTGTAAGAAAAAGGAATAAAAAGAGCAGATATCATAAATTAATGCATTATATAACTAGCAGATTAATAAATTGGAGTTAAGCAAAGATGGCAACATAAATTCAAACAAAAAGATTTGAAGGCAAAGTGCATTAAATCAGAGTGTAGTTACAATTTAATAGCCAATAAAATCTGCAATGAAATTAAAAGAACTCTGAACTGTTTTTGCAGATTAAAATGGCATGCAAATTTTTGAGAAATCTACTCCAATTGAAACCAAGTATAAGGGTTGTTTTTTTTGGTTTGTTTTGATTTTTATATTTACATAAGATTTTCAGGTTGAGGTTTCTCTACAGTATTCCAAAATATCCAGTATTAAACTGACAACTCATAATACTATTTTTTTAATATTGGAAAAGTACAAATTAATACATATGAAAAATGCACATTAATCAAATGTGAGTGAAAAAAAATCAAGATTAAAAAAAAATGGAATTTAAACTATAAATCAATATAGTACTCCATACAGACTGTACATAAACTTTAGTAAGATCAGTACTGCTAATTCATCTTCTTCTACCGTGGGATACTCACAGGACAGTAAACAACAGTGAACATTTCATTACTACCAGCTTTGGATGACCTGTTTTGCACACAGTTTGATACATCTCTGTAGGGAATGAACTATCTGAACTTTTAATTTTCTCTCCCAGCCATCAGGCTTACCCTGAAGAAAGATTTAAAGAAAATAAGGACTGTTAGAAGATTTAGGAACACTTTATAAACATCATATCATATGTGCTTGTTTTTAAAAAAGGTACTAATGTTAAATGAATAAAGATACTAATTTAGATTAGATTTTGGCTTCTGTGTATATGAAAAAGGATTTGGCTTTCTATAGTTTATATCTAATAAGTAGAGTCTAAGTATTCTCTTGTTTTAAGTAACTAAGTTGTGTTTAATTTGATAGTTTCTACTCAGTTTATAATTATTCCAGGAATTTCACAACAAAATGATAAATAAAGGCAATAATTATTCGATGTTATTATACTAGTCAACATTGTTTATTTTAAATTAGTTCCCTGTATATATTCGGTTCCATATCTTTATTTCTGTCTTAGTCCGTTTGGGTTGCTATAACAAAACCATAGACCGGGTAGCTTTTAAAGAACAGGAATTTATTTCTCACAGTTCTAGATGCTAGAAAGTCCAAGATCAGGGCACCAGCAGATCCCATGTCTGGTGATGTCTGCTTCCTGGTCATTAATAGTCATCTTTTTGCTATGTACTTACATGGCAAAAGGGGCAAGGGAACTCTCTAGGGTCTTTTTTATAAGGGCACTAATCCCGTTCATGAGGTTTCCAGCCTCATGATCTAATCACCTTGCAAAGGCCCTACCTCTTAATAACATCACATTGGAGGTTAGGATTTCACTATATAAATTTTGGGGAGACACAACTGTGGATGCATGGTTGGTTGAATCCACAGATAGGAACCTGCATATCCAGAGGGCTAACTGAACTATGCCATTTTGTATAAGGTACTTGAGCATCCATGGATTTTGGTATCCATGGGGGTCCTGGAACCAATCCCCTGAGAATACCAAGGTAGAACTGTAATATCCATTGTATAAATATCCTGTCACACCGTGTAACAGGTCTGAAAATTTATCATTGTTTTTTAATTACATTTCTGTTTTTTTAAAACTTTCTATGAAATATCATGGTTTGTTCTAGAAGTCATGACTAATAATTTTTAAAAATCTATTTTCTTATCTCATAAATTTTATATAAAATTCATTATTAATAAAACGATTACAAATGTTTTTAAAAGCTCATTTAAAATAATTTTATAATACCTGACAATTAAATGAATCCTGAAAAATAAACACTGGTAAAAGACATTGGGGTTATTGGGAAAAATGGACTATGCATCAAATGATAATATAGTATTAATGTTCTTGTGTGTGGTTTTTATACTATGGTCATGTAGGAAAAGCATCTTGTTTTTACCAGTGATCAATGCTAAAGTATTTAGGAGTCAAGTGCTAGCGTATCTACAAATAATACTCATACAGTTAATTCCCAAATGATATACATACATAGTAGAGGAAGAGAGAGAGAAAGAGATGTTAACAGTCGGTGAATGTTTTGGGGAATTAAATAGATTGCGTTTTGCTATTTTATTATTCTTGCAAATGTCCAAAATAAGGTTGAGGGGAGAAAAAAGGAAAGGAAAAGATGTTTTTCATAAATTCTAATACATGCATTGTTCTACAACATATGGATGATGGTGATGATGATGATGGTGCTAGAAATAAAGATTCATTATGTTTCTATAATTTTTTTTTTTCTCTTTGCAAAATGCTTCCACAAGTAAAACTCCCTTTATTTACAGTGAAACACCTATTAAAGAACAGAATAAAACAAACATCATTGATTGAGGATCTATCATTTTCCAGGTTTTTTACATATATCAATTTATTTATTCCCTTTTAACTTTAGTAACCCTATGAGGTAGGTATACTTAGGCTACTTCTTTTTAACATATGGGGAAGATAAGACTAAAGTGATTAAATAACTAAAGTCACAACGCTAATAAGCGGTAGAGCCTAAAATCAAAGCCAGTTCAGTCAAATTCCTAAAGCCTAGAGTATTTGTGTTGCTTCAAAAAGAAACAAATTTGCACTTGCCAGAAGCCAGTGTATTTTTGCTGGTTAGTGATCAGGAGAGAGGAGAATGGCAGCCACCTGAATTCTGGTTTTTATACTGTTCTTCCTAGCAGTGATATTTCTAAGGAGAATGGCTCATAACATACGTATTTTCAAATAGTTGGCCTAGCTGTATTTTTACAAAGTTTGTCTTATTTTATACAAACACCTTGGAGAATAATCAAATGGTTTTATAACTTCTTCCATTGTATTCTCAAAAGTGCCTATATAGACTGATAAAACACTATTCAATTTGGCGTGTTGGCATATATATTCACATGACAGCTTTTGCCAAATTTAAAGCTAGAAAGGAAAAACCAAATATATCCCATTTATGATGGCTATCTCCGTAGTTAGTGTGGATTTGCAGGTTGTTGTTTCAGCCAGGCAGAATTTTATTGATAGGAAAGCAGCTGTATAAAGTGTTAGAGGAGATAGTTTCTGTCCAATTCACTAGCTCCCTGTAATCAGACTTTCAGTCACCATATAAGTCAGTTATGAAGCAGAGTCCTTCAAAATGACACTTGAGAACATTGGATTTATTCTCTATAAATCTATTTTGATCAATTCTGTAAAATCCTCAGGTTCTTTAATATCAAACTCATATGAGAATGAAACACAGCATGCAAGATTTGAAATGAATGTGATGTAGTACCCATTTTGTCACTTGTTTGATATACTCATTAGTATTTTTTTTACCAGTTTTACTGAGAGATAATTGACATACAGCACTGTATAAGTTTAAGGTGTATAGCATAATTATTTGACTTACATATATTGTGAAATGATTACCACAATAAGTTTATTTAACATCCATCATCTCACATAGATACAAAAAAAAGAAAAAAAAAGGCATTTTTCCTTGTGATAACTCTTAGGATCTACTCTCTTAACAACTTTCAAATATACCATCAGCCATGTTAACTATAGTCATAATGTCATACATTACACCCCTAGTATGTATGTATCTTATTACTGGATGTTTATACTTTTTGACAAAGTTCATCCAATTCCCCTACTCCCTAACCCTCACCCCTGGTAACCACAAATCTAATCATTTTCAATGATTTTTTTTGTCATTTGGGTATTTGTTGGTTAATTGGTTGTTTTGGGGGCTTTTCGCACATGTAAGTGAGATCATATAGTATTTCTCTTTCTCGAGTTATTTCAGCATAATACCTTCAAGGTCCATCAATGTTGCAACAAAGGGCAGGGTTTTTTTCTTCTTTTATGGTTGAATAGTATTCTGGTAAGTAGGGACAGAGAGAGAATGAGAGAGAGTTGAAGAGAGAGAAACTAAGGCTACTGTGAACAGAGAGGTGCATGTGTCTCTTTGTCATGTTTTCATTTCCTTTGGATATTTTCCCAGAAGTGGAATTGCTATATATATGGCAGCTTTAATTTTTTTGAGAAACTGCCATACTGTTTTCCATAGTGGCTATACCAGTTTACATTCTTAGCAACAGTGCACCAGGGTTCTGTTTTCTCCACATTCTTCTTGGCATTTGAAATCTCTTGTCTTTTTGATAGTAACCATTCTAACAGGTATGAGGTGATAACTCATTGCGGTTTTGATTTACATTTCCCTAATAAATAGTGATGAGGAACACCTTTCATGTACCTGCTAGCCATATATCTCCTTTTGAAAAATGTCAATTCCTTGCCCTTTTTTTCATTGAATTATTTTTTGTATTGAGTTTTATGAGTTCTTTGTATGTTTTGTGTATTAACCCATTACTAGATATATGATTTGCAAATATTTTCTCCCATTCTGTAGGTTGCCTATTCATTTTGTTGATTGTTTCTTTTGCTGAAAGGAAGCTTTTTAGTTTGATGTAGTCCCACTTGTTTATTTTTTATTTTGTTTCTTGTGCTTTTAGGTGTCATATCTAACAAGTCATTGCCAAGACCCATGTCAAGTATCTTTTTTTCTAAGTATTCTTCTAGGAGAGTTATTATTTCCAATCTCATATTTAAGTCTTTAATTCTTTTTGATTTAATTTTTGTGAGTGGTGTAAGAGGAATCTAGTTTCATTCTTTTACATGTGAATATCCAATTTCCCCAGCACCATTTATTGAAAAGACTGTCTTTTCTCCATTGAGTACTCTTGGCTCCCTTGTCAAATATTACTTGGTCGTATATACATGGGTTTATTTCTTCTGGGTCTTATTATGTTCCATGTGTCTGTTTTTATGCCAGTGCCTTACTGTTTTAGTTACTATAGCTTTATAGTAATATAACTTGAAATCAGAAAGTGTGATGACTCCTGTTCTTTCTCATGAATGCTTTGGCTATTCTGAGTCTTCTGTGATTCCATATAAATTTTAGGATTTTTTCTACTTCTGTAAAAAATAACATTGGAATTTTGGTTGAGACTGTATTAAATCTATAGACAGCTTTGGGTAGTATGGTCATTTTAATAATAGTAATTCTTTCAATCCATGAACATGGATGTCTTTCCATTTATTTGTGTCATCTTTGATTTCTTTCATCAATGTCTTATAGTTTTAAGTGTTTATAGTTTTAAGAGATCATTTACCTCCTTAGTTAAATTTATTCCTAAGAATTTTACTGTTTTTGACACTATTGTGAGTGGAATAGTTTTTCTATTTCTTTTTCAGATAATTTGCTGTTAGTGTATAGAAATGCTACTGATTTTTGTATATTAATATTTTATCCTTCAGTTTTACTAAATTCGTTTATTAGATCTAATGCTTTTTTAGCAAAGTCTTTAGGATTTTCTTTATATAAAACCATATCATCTACAAATAAGGTCAATTTTTCTTCTTCCTTTCCAATGCTGATGCATTTTCTTTCTTTTTTTTTCCCCCCTGATTGCTCTGCCTAGAACTTCCAGTAATATGTTGCATAGTAGTGGTGAGATTGGGCACTCTGTATCTTGTTCATGATATTACTGGAAAATCTTTCAACCTTGTATTGAGTGTGATGTTAGCTGTGGGCTTATCATATATGGTTGTTATTATGTTGAGGTATGACTTATCTATACCTAATTTGTTAAGAGGTTTTATCATGAATGGATGTTGAATTTTGTCATATGTTTTTCTTGTGTCTATTGAGATGGTCATTTGATTTTTTCCTTCATTTTATTAACGCAATATATTATTCTATAACTTTTTGGTAGCATTCACCAGTAAAGCCATCTGCTCCTGCACTTTTGTTTGTTGGGAGAGTTTTGATTACCAGTTAAATCTCTTTACTAGTAATTGGTCTGTTCAGATTTTCTATTTCTTCCCGATTCAGTCTTGGTAGGTTGTATGTTTATAAGAATTTTTCCATTTCTTCTATGTTGTCCAGTGTGTTGGTGTATAGTTGGTCATAGTAGCCTCTTATTATCCTTTGTATTTCTGTAATTCAGTCATAATATCTCCTTTTTTTCATTTATAATTTTGTTGATTTGAGTCCTCTCACTTTTTTCCCTGTTTAATCTAGTTTAAAATGTGTCAATTTTGTTTATCTTTTCAAAGAACCAACTCTGGTTTAGTTGATATTTTCTATTGTTTTCCTCTTTCCTATTTATTTTATTTCTGCTCTTTATTATTCTCTTCCTTCTTCTAACTATGGACTCAGTTCATTATCCTTTTTCAAGTTTCTACAGGCATAGAGTTAGGTTGTTTATTTGAGATATTTGTTGTTTCTCGACGTGGGCATTTATTACTATGAACTTTCCTCTTAGAACTGCTTTCACTGTATGTAATAAGTTTTGGAGTGTTGTGTTTCTATTTTCATTTGTCTTGGGGCACTTTTTAATTCCCCTTTTAATTTCTTCTTTAGCCCATTGTTTCCAGAACAGAGTTATTTAATATCTATGTATTCATGAGTTTCCCAGTTTTCCTCCTGTTATTGATTTTTAGTTTCATACCATTGTGGTCAGAGAAGATACTTGATATGATTTCAATCTTCTTGAATACACTTAGCCTTGTTTTCTGGTCTAACATATGGTGTATCCCAGAAAATGTTCTGTGTGCACTTGAGAAGAATATTCGGCTGCTGCTGGATAGAATGTTCTGTACATGTCTATTAGTTTCATTTATTCTATAGTGTTATTCCAATCCATTGTTTTCTTACCGGTTCTCTGTCTGGATGTATTATTCATTGTTGTGAGTACAGTATTAAGGTCCCCAACTATTATATTATTGCTGTTTATTTCTCCTTTTAGCTCTGTTAGTTTTGCTATATATATTTAGGTGTTCTGATGTTGTGTGCATAAATACAATTGTTATATCTTCTTGAAATATTCCCTCCTTTCTCATTATATAATGACCTCCTTTGTCTCTTTTTACCATTTTTAGTTTAAGTCTATTTTTTTTCTAAGTATAGCTACCCCTGTGTTTGTTTGTTTGTTTTGATTAACGTTTACCTGAAATATCTTGTTTTGTCTCTTCACTCTCAGTGTTATGTGTATTTTTACATTTAAAGTGAGTGTCTTATAGGCAGCATATCATTGGATATTGTTTTATCAGTTCATTCACCCTATATCTTTTGACTGGAGAATTTAATCCATTTACATTCCACGTAATTATTGATAGGTAAAAAGGTTTTTTTCTGGCTGTTTTGTAGATCTATTGTTCCTTGCTTCTTATCCTAATGTGTTTTTTGTGTGTGTTTTCATGTCTTTTTGTATCAGAATGCTTTGGCTGCTTCATCACATTCTTTTGTATAACTAGTAGAAGTTTTGCCCTTGTGTTTCCTATGAGGTTTACCTAAAATATCTAAAATTATTAGAGCCTATTTTAAGCTGATAACAACTTAAGTTCAATAGAATTTCTAAACTTTACACTTTTATTTCTCCTCCCCCTCACAATGAGGTTATTGATGTTATAGTATACTTATTTTATATTGTGTGTCCAATAACAGATTATTATAGTTATGGTTATTTTTACTACATTTGGTTTTTAGCTTTTATTCATCTATTTATTTAACAATATATTTACCACTACTGGTGAGTTTTACACTACCTTCTTATGTTTTGTGATTTAATTAGCAACCTTTTACTTCTATTCAAAGGACTCCTTTTAGCATTTCTTATCAGGCAAGTCTAGTGCTGATAAACTCTTTCAGCTTTTGTTTGTTCAGGCAAGCCCTTATCTCCTCTTCATTCCTCAAGGACAGCTTTGCTGGGTATAGAATTCTTGGTTAATGTTTTTTTTTGTTTTTTCTTTTAATATTTTCAATACATTATTCCCATATCCTATTCTGTCCTGGCCTTAAAAGATTTCTGTTGAGAAATCTCCCTAAAGCCTTATGTGGGTTCCCTGGTATGCAACTTCTCTCTTTTCTCTTGCTGCTTTCAAAATTCTTTGTCTTTGACATTTGACAGTACAATTATAGTATATCTCAATGTAACCCTGTTTGGATTCAACCTATTTGGAGTCTTTTGGTCTCATGGATCTAGGTGTCCATTTATCTCCCCAGGTTTGGGAAGTTTTCAGCTATTATTGCTTTAAATATACTTCTTGTTCCTTTCTTGTTCTCCTCTTCTGGATGTTCCATAAAGCAGGTAATGTTTCATTTGATTGGGTCCTATAATTCCCAAGGCTTTCTTCACTCTTTTTCATTCTTTTTTTTTTTTTTTTTTTTGCACCTCTGACTGAATAACTTCAAATGTCCTGTCTTCTAAGCCACTGATTTTTACTTCTGCATTTCATGTCTGCTTTTGAAAATCTCCTTTGAATTCTTCAGTTTAGTATTGCATTTTTCAGCTCTAGGATTCCTGTTTTTTTTTTTTTATGATTTCAATTTCTTTGTTGAATTGCTTTCCTAATTTCATTTAGTTGTCTGTGTGTTCTTGTACTTCACTATACTTTAAGAGGATTAGTCTAAATTTTTTTTTTTTTAATTTACTTAGTTATTTATTTTTGGCTATGCTGGGTGCCTGTTGCTGTGCGCAGACCCTCTCCAGTTGCGACAAGGGGGGGCTACTCTTTTGCTGCAGTGTGCAGCCTTCTCATTGTGGTGGCCTCTCCTATTGCAGAGCATGGGTTCTAGGCACGAGGGCTTCAGTAGTTGTGGCATGTGGGCTCAGTAGTTGTGTCTCACAGGCTCTAGAGAGCAGGCTCAGTAGTTGTGGCACATGGGCCCAGTTGCTCCACGGCTTGTGGGATCCTCCCGGACCAGGGCCTGAACCCACGCCCCCTGCATTGGCAGGCAGACTCCCAACCACTGCACCACCAGGGAAGCCTGATTAGTCTAAATTTTTGACAGATTATAGATCTTCATTTCTTTAGTGACAGTTTTTAGAGCTTTATTAGTTTCCTTTGGCAGTGCCGTCTTTACCTGATTTTTTTTGTAATCCTGTCCTTACACCAGTATCTGCTCATTTGAGTAAGTGGTCTCCTTTTACAAACTTTATAGGTTTGCTTTGGCAAAGATAGTTCTTCACCGGTCAACTCAAACTCAGTCTGGGTTTCTGGATGTGTCTGCTGTAATGTCTTTGAGCTGAGGCCACTGGCTGAGCTCTAAGGTTGGATAGGAAAGTACCATGGGCTTAGACCAGTTGGATAGGACTGCTGGCTTGGTTCCCTGCCCATGTGAGGCTGCACAGTTGTCTGCGTTCTCTAGTCAGACTTCCTAGATGGTCAGTACTGAGTACTATACTCAGCTCTAGGCAGGGCTATGAATTAGTTCCCTTGCCCTGGTGGGGTAATAGGAAGGGCCCTAGGGCCTGCACAGCTCATTGTTTGGGAACATGAATCAGGCAAGACTGTGCACTAAATTCACTAGCCAGAAGGGGTCACCTGTTTTTCTCTGCAGATGAGTTAAGGCATGGGCTGTGCTCACTTTCAGGTGCCCATATATACACGGCTATTGGATGAGCTACACAGCTTCTTGTGTGTTCTGATATGGTACCCTAATAAGACAAGGTGAAGGCTGTATTCAGCAATGAGCAGGGCTGCAAATTACTTTCCTGGCCAGGTTGAGTGGGAGACTCCAAGGCTGGCAAGACTCTTTGTTTGTGGTCTTGACTCAAGCCTACCCACTCCTCCGGTTCCCTGTCCAAACAGAGCCACTGGGCTTTCTCTGGATAATCACATCTATCTACCAGACTCTTTGCTTGAGTGTTGCTTGGCTATGCAGCTTCCAGGAGTTCTGGCCAGGCTTTCTGGTCAGGCATGGCCTGGAGCTATGCTTAGCAGTGGGAGGGACTATGAATTAGCTCCCCTGCCTGGCTGGGGGCAAACCAAAGGCAGAACAGGCTCCAAACCAATTAGATTCTTCATTGAGAACCCAGATCAGGCAAACCTGCCTCCTGCCAATTTCCCTGGTCAGACTGCTCCACTGTCTTGGCTCTGCAAATAAGCAAAGCTGCTGGTTGGGACTACTACCACTCACTACTTAGTCTGCCCAAATCCAAGTGCTGATTGTTGCAAGCCCTCCCCACTTCTCCTTCACTATGCAATTCCCAGTGGTCAGCTCCTCAGATTCCTTCATGATCCCTGTAGGGTGAGTTTGGATTTGGGGACTCCCAAGAAGTGACACAAAGTGCTGGGGAGCTGCCTGTCCACCCTGGCTTCTCTTTTC
Source organism: Balaenoptera ricei (assembly GCF_028023285.1). Classification (NCBI taxonomy): domain Eukaryota; kingdom Metazoa; phylum Chordata; class Mammalia; order Artiodactyla; family Balaenopteridae; genus Balaenoptera; species Balaenoptera ricei. Next base: position 58,858,393 of record NC_082642.1, read on the forward strand.
TCACTGGAGTAACCGTAGACTCAGGGGAGACCAGTTAGTGTGGTGCTGCATCAGCCTAGGGAAGGGGCAATTTTGTCACCTTGTTGCCACTCCTCTTATCCTTCTAATGCAGTCTGTCCTGGTCTCTGAGGTGGTAGAGTATGTCTTAGCCTCAACCCTTGTTCCAGAGTTTTCTTAGTGGTGTCTTATTCATGAATGGTTGTTAGTTGTTCTCCTTGTGATGGGGAGCAAAGATCGGAAATGACCTATGTCACCATCTTAGTGATAGCACTTCTCTAGTATTTTCATTTTTTCGTGCTGCTTTCTATGATTGGATAATAAACATTAAACTATTATATGCATCAATTAGACATGGTGCATTTAAGTCAGAGGAATATTTTCATGTTTTTTCTTTGGGCTTGAAGTTTCTTAAACATTGGTTTTCATAATATAAATGTTTTATTAATCCTTATGTAAGATATACTGCCTGGTTGCTATCTGAAAAGCATATCAAATAGTATATCACATAACAAAAAGAGCAAATCTTCCAAGACTATGCCTGAATTCTTCATTCAGTTTTGATTTTCAGTTATTCTATTAGGTTTTCATACACACAGTAAAAGATCTCTTTCAGAAATGCCTATAAATAAGTAGTAGCAAATGTAGCTGCTTGAAAATATTAAGGCACTCCTTTTAAAGATGTAAGTATGCATGAGAGCATAGAAGGGACACTTATGCAAGTGTATTATTTAAAGTCAACTTGCTCTATGTTCATCTACATGTTTCCTAAATGAAGTAGATCCAAGTATGGAGAAAAAGGTTCTTTAGTAGTTCTTTAGTTTCTAGTCCTTCCCTCTTAGTTCCTGGAGGAAATAGCAGTTCCTTTCTGTGTTAAAGAAACAAGAAAAGAACAATAGCAAAACTAGAACAACAACAAAAAACTCAATAAATTCTGAGAGCATGTACAATAACCAAAAAAGAAATCCTCATGAGCTTGCTTTAACTCTTTTGTGCACTCCTCCATTTAAAGTCATGACCCTTCTATGAAGGTCAGACTAGATTTCAAAGGATAGCCAAGTAGCCTTGGAAAATAGGAGAGTAAGACTTAGGCTGTGTAAATTCTTAGAGGGATAGAAAATGGGTCTCCAGAGTAGTGTCAGCTGATTGAGATTAGGGTCAATACACTTGTGTGGAAAGATCATTTTACCTGCTTTTGGATACACAAAAGGATAGTGCAGTGTTAGTTGGCATTGCAACACCATGTTTGTGGTATATGTGTATTTCAAAATGCCCCCCATTGGCTGTGGTATTTCCAATTAACTTCATAAAATAAACTCTTCTTTTTTTTTTTTTTAAAGATTGATTGATTGATTGATTGATTGCTATGTTGGGTCTTCATTTCTGTGCTAGGGCTTTCTCTAGTTGTGGCAAGCGGGGGCCACTCTTCGTCACGGTGCGCTGGCCTCTCACTACCGTGGCCTCTCTTGTTGCGGAGCACAGGCTCCAGACACGCAGGCTCAGTGGTTGTGGCTCATGGGCCTAGTTGCTCCGCGGCATGTGGGATCTTCCCAGACCAGGGCTCGAACCCGTGTCCCCTGCATTAGCAGGCAGATTCTCAACCACTGCGCCACCAGGGAAACCCCTAAACTCTTCTTTAAAAGTAAGTTACACATATTTTAAAGTTGAAAACTGAATTACTAAAAAGAATGAGATAAAAAGACTTCCAAAGTAAAACTCTAAATATACACTAAATAAGCATCAACAAAAACTGGACAGATGACAGAATAACCAAAGTGGCCAGGCAAGGTTCTTCTTTATTTCTAAATTAAAATAACTATAAAATAAACATGTTTATTTAACTATTAAAATAACTATAAAATGGAACATGTTTTAATACAAATCTTAGGTTTACTACTGGAAGCATTCTAAGTATAAAGACTCTATCATTATCTCTTTTTATCATTTTCTCGTAATCTAAATTTAGAGTCATTTACAATTTTTGCTTCCTCAGTGGGTACTTATAGTGTCATCTTTCACTTTCCCACCATTCTACCCTCCCTCCACCCTCTGGTCATTCAACCAACTTAGCTTCATTTGAGCAGGGTTACACACAGTATCCACAGATTGCACAAAATTAACTTGGGTGTTCTGAACAGATGCTGCTAGCCAGGATGGTGCTAAATTCCCATGACTCATCAATGTGCAGCTCTTTTGGAAAACAAGACTTTGCTTCCCAGGAGCAGAGTGGTTTTCATGAACTCTTCATAAACACATAATTATTTCATGGTAGTTCTTTCAGTCTGTCTTTAATATAAAAGTATATGTGTATTTACTTTTCTATATTCAATATTATGGTGAAACATACACACATATTATTTTTACTCTCCCCTTTTTACAGGCATACCTCATTTTATTGGGCTTAGCTTTATTGTGCTTCACAGCTGTCATACTTTTTACAAATTGAACGTTTGTGGCAACCCTCCATTGAGCAAATCTATCAGTGCCATTTTTCCAGCAGCATTTGCTCACTTTGTGTCTTTGTAATTCTGTTAATTCTCACAATATTTCAAACTTTTTCATTATTATATATGTTATGGTGATCTGTGATCAGTGATCTTTGATATTACTGCTATGCCTCACTCAAGGCTCAGATGATAGCATTTTTTAGCAATGAAGTATTTTTAAATTACGGTATGTACATTTTTTAGTCATAATGCTATTGCACACTTAACAGACTATAGTATAGTGTAAATATAACTTAGATATTTACAGGGAAACCAAAAAATTCACGTGACTCACTTTATTGCAATACTTGGTTTGTTGTGGTGGTCTGGAACCAAACGCACAACATCATACCAAGGCATACCAAGGTATGCCTTCACTCCATGTTATTAAATATTATTTAAAACCTTGATTTTAATAGTTATTAGTCCATCTGAGCTGTCACAAGAAAGTACCACAGTTTGGGTGGTTCAAACAACAGTTATCTATCCTCTCACAGTTCAGGAGACTGGAATTCCAAGAACAAGGTACCAGCAGGGCTGGCTTTTGGTGAGGCTTCTCTGCTTGGTTTTCAGATGCCCACCTTCTTGCTATCCTCAATTGACCTTTCCCTGTGTGCATACATGGAGAGAGATAGAGATCTGGTGTCTCTTCCTCGTCTTATAAGGACAACAGTCCTATCAGATTAAGGCCCAACCTTATGTCCTCATTTAATGTATATTACCCTTTTAAAGTCCCTATCTCTTAAATAAAATGACACTGGGGGTTAGGGCTTCACACAAGAATTTTGGGGTAACACAATTTATTCCATAACAAATGGTTACATCAAGGGGATATTCTATAATATTACTAAAAATTACCCCACTAATGGACATGATTTTTAAATTTTAATTATTATATTTAAAATAATTCTGAGTTAAATACATTGCAGAATACTTTTCACAAAGGTCTCAAAATTTATAGTTGTACATTTCTAAGGTTCTTGCTGCATATTTTCTTTTATTTTTAAAAAATGTTATTGAAGTATAGTTGATTTACCATGTTGTGTTCAATTTCTGCTGTACAGCAAAGTACAAAGTGCCAAGGAGGAGGGGGTGGGGAGGGAAGGATTGGGAGTTTGGGATTACAGATGCAAACTATTATATATAGGATGGATAAACAACAAGATCATACTGTAGAGCACAGGGAACCATATTCAATATCCTGTGATAAGCCATAATGAAAAAGAATATATATATGTATAACTGAATCACTTTGCATATTGTTAAATTCATTTTCAAAAATAATGAACTGATTTATATTCCTGCCATCAGGACTTAAGGGTAGACAGGAAAACTAAAATAATAAGTGCAAGAATAGGATGGTGAAGTGGTACATGTTCCTACCTCTCTCTCCCAAATGTGTGGAGATTCCAGAAGAGCAGGTGGAAAGCAATTGGATCCAAAAACACTTCACAGAAATTTATACCAAGTTCATACAATATCAAGTACTTTAAAAAAGACTATAAAAATAAAATGAAATGATGTTATTTTTATTAGTGTATATGCTAAGCTGTTCTAATCAAGAAATGCAGTATCACTGTTAAAATAAGATAAAAGTTTATTTTTCTCTTACATAAGATTACAAAATTAGGTGGGCAATTTTGGCACTTAGAAGCTCTTTCTCACATGCTGATCCAGACACTCACATGGTCGGATTATGAGCTGGATTGCCTGCTCTCAAAACTAGTTTAGTGTATAGTTCTACAATAGTGTCTGTCAAAGAGAGACACTCATGTGAGACTCAGAGAGACAAAGAGGTCATTACTCCCCTGGAGCTATTGCAGACAGATGTGTGGATGTAATGTCCTAAGAAGCTTCCAGTTGTGCCTCTAGAAAATCTACATACAAATTCATGCTGTACTTCAGGTGACAAACAGTGTGAAAATCTGGGAGAATTTCCCAGAAGTTCTTAAGAGTTGTCGTAGCAGGAGTTCTGCAGCAAGAGTTCTCAAAAACCAACTGCAGCTTTCTCTGAGTGTTACCGACCCAATGGTCGCAAGCTTCTAATTCTCTATACTAAAATTCTTCATATTTGTTTTCCTAACTAAACTCTAATGAGCACAACATTTTGTACCAAAAGTGGCTCTAGGAAACAGAAGCTCAGTTTGTAGAGTCTGTAACTGGTTCTCTATTCTGATTAGCTTTGAAGGCAGTAATAAATTCATTATTAATGGAAAACGAGATCCTGGTATTGCAAGTCATTCACTGGAAAAATACTTTCTTGAATTAGCACATGAAAATGCCTACAGTGAAGTACCTATAGAAGGAAAAGCTATGGGAGATCTATTATCTCTTGAATTAGAACATTAGATCAAATAAAGAATATAAGAATACAAGAACTATGAGTTTGGGGTTGGTACCAGTTAAACCCCTGAAGAATTTGAGAGAAGAAATAACAAATTTAGGTTTTAAATTTCCAGCTTCGAGTTGGGAAAACTCTCCAGTAGAAAACTGGGGAGCTTTTCTAATTATCCTGAGAGAATACTTAATTTCTTGAAACCACATGGCTGAAGTTTCAGATAACCAAAAAAGTCTGATCCTACAGTAGACTGAATTTTCTTTTTTTTTTTTTTTAATAAATTTATTTATTTATTTTTGGCTGCGTTGGGTCTTCGTTGCTGTGCGCGGGCTTCCTCTAGTTGCAGTGAGCCGGGACTACTCTTTGTTGCGATGCATGGGCTTCTTATTGCAGTGGCTTCTCTGTTGCAGAGCACAGGCTCTAGGTGCACGTGCTTCAGTAGTTGTGGCACATGGGCTCAGTAGTTGTGGCTCCTGGGCTTTAGAGCGCAGGCTCAGTAGTTGTGGCGCATGGGCTTAGCTGCTCCGCGGTATGTGGGATATTCCTGGACCAGGGCTCAAACCCATGTCCCCTGCATTGGCAGGCAGATTCTTAACCACTGTGCCACCAGGGAAGTCCCATAGACTGAATTTTCATATGTAAGTTTAACTCATAGCCTCAGCATGTCTTTAAAGTTACAGTGTTGATCAGGAGAGACTCATGTCTAGAACTACGCTGTGGACATTTGGTTGGCTTCTGATGAATATGAAGACCTTTACCTTCCCTCTGAGCTTCACTTGTTTGCAGAAATAGCAGAATTCTCCCCACTCAAGGGATTAGCTGAGTCTTGCCTGACATCCCCATAACTATCTCACCTAAGATGGTGGCTTTTTAGGTGGAATAGTTCATAGTTCCTACATCCATTGCTTTTCCCTACATTTGGACTCACAGCTAGATGCAAATCCCAGCAGACCACAAAAAGATGGTTACAAAGTCTAACCTGGAGGGATGTGCCACATACAACAAAGAATTGCAAAATTTTGTTAAGTTATATTGGCACAAACCTGATGAATATGGGTGACAATAATTTCTAATTTATTGTTCAATAAATTCTGGCATTAGCAATATTGAATCTGTTATCTTGAGAATATGAAAGTGACTCTAATACTTTACTCATTTCCTTGATGAAATCTGGGCTGAAAAGTGGCCTAAATTAAACAAAGTTCAGATTTCAGAATGTCCTTACTATAAAGAAAGAAATCTAAAGGTTTAAGAAGATAAAGAGGGTTTAAATACAAATTTATCATATATGATATTTTTCCCATCCCTTAACTATGTCCACTGGGATTATCCGAGGACATATCCTTCACCAATACCTTGAAGTAATACATTTGTGTGGGAAGCATCAACTTTGTTGAAAAGGCTCTATATTTATTGGCTGTTATCAGCAAACCAAAGATTACAGTTGAGGATACTATCATAACACTGAGTTCTCAGACTTGAATGGGATGTAGGATCCCAGGGCTGCAGATATCACTTAACCATCAGAAACTAGATGAGCATGGTTATCATAATGTGTAGCAGGGCTAGCAGTAATCAAAATATTGTGACACACTGAGGTTGTTGGTAGTGGATAATTGATTATAGGGACCCTGGACTTGAGATATATGATTTTTTTACTAAAGTCAAGTGAGAAAAGTTCATGATTTACCCATTTCCCAGAATTAAGCCAATTCCCAGATGTAAACTATGAACTTTGAATCAAATTGTTTGTTTGTTCCATCTTGAATATATGACTTCTTCCTATCATCAAAGGCACCTGCTCTAATTAACACCTTTTCAGACAACAGGATTGGCTGTGAAAAAAATCTAGGGCAAACAGCCTATCTTTAAGGATATTTCACATATCACATCTTTTCATATCCCATTGGACTAAAATTACTATTATGATGATACATCACTGCTTAGAAATTTGAGAATGTAATATGTAACTGAGTAGCTATGTGCCTATTAAAACTCCAAGAAGTCTGTTACTAAACACAGAAGAAAAAAATTAGTAATGAGTAAGAAATAGTAGTGTCTGCCATGTCCTTAATAGTGCTTTCCCTCCCTCATTTTACTTTTTAATTTGTTTAACTTAATATAGCTTAGCAACTTTCTTTCTACTAGTACTGCTGGTCTCTGCCTACTTGATATAACAAGAAAATTTAGAATCCTGAATTTTGAATAACAGATCTTTACAGTCAGATATAGGTTATTTCTAAAAATTAGTCATAGTTTTTGCCATAAAGCAAGTGTCAATATATAGAGTTGAACTTACATAAGCCAGTCTCTCTGATCATAATAAGAGATACTATGAATCAATAACAAGAGACAATTGGACAAAAACCATGTTTTTGAATTAAATAACTTCACACTTTAATTAGAACCATGAGTTATTTAAATAATAATGAAAATTAGAAAAACTTATGATAATGATCCAAAAACATACATAGAATGAAGCTAATGCAGCAGTTCATATAAATATTAATATAAAAACGGACAAAATTATGAAAATAAAGAGTTAAGTGTCCACGATAAGAACTTAAGGGAAAAAACCCCAGCAAAATAAAAAAGATCAGTACAGACTCTGGTGTTCTATAGTGAAGCATTTCCTTTATCATACTGTTATCTCTCTCAGCTTCTTAAAACAAAATCTACCATTCAATTTGTTTTTCTAATATAGATTTCAAAATTCACATGCCCAAATCTGGGCTCTAGCTTACTGACCTTATCATCTACATTACAGTAAAGACTAATTCTATTCTTCCAGTCACTCATAACAAATATTTGGCAGCCAACTAGGCAGTCAATTTGACTTCCCTTATCCAGCTCCTCTATCGCTGGTCCATAAATATTTTTTTTCTTCTGACCTCAGAATAAGTCTAGAATCTAATCACTTCTCAATACTTCTACAGTATTAAAATGCAATAAATTACTGATAAGACTAATACCATAAATGATTCAAACAAATATTACCCTGATTGTGAGAACATGAAAGCCAAACAGTACATACTATATGGTGTCCTAGAACTAGTCTGTGGATTAAAAAAAAAAAAAAAAAAAAAACCATAACAGTGGTTCTCTCTGGTTGGGATAATGACTGAGAAGCGACATGACAGAACTTTCTAGTGATGGAAATTTTCTATTGATAAGGGTGTGGTTTAGCCAGGTATATGCATTATGAAAAAATTAATTGAATTTACTATTAAAATGGGTTCTTTTTAGTGTATACACATCTCACATAAGAGAATGGAAACAAGCATTTAACTCTAATTGCTAGGTTTGCTTACCCCATTGGTATGGGTAAAAAATTCTAAAACTACCATTTTTATACTAGGCTTGAACAAATGAGTAAATATAGTGAGGATAATAAAAGTTCTCATTGTGAAAGTAGGTAAAGACATGGAAAGTGGAAAGGCTAGAATGAAACCTGTTACTGCATTGCAATTGTAGTGTCAGTATAGACTCATGATAGATATACATGTTATTCATGCATGCCGTTTGTATACATTTATATACCTCCTCCTAGCTCTGTTTACCCAAAAGACCTAAAGCAATGCTATACCAGTGACAACGAACATACCTAGCATCCAGTTCTTGGTTTCTAAATAAAATTCTCCACTAAAATAAACCAAGAGAAATAGCTGATTTCAGGGTTGTGGCTGGTAAGGTAGAAGATAAACCTTGTACTTATTTTTGCACTGGAAAATAAGAAAGTTATTAAAGAATTATAAGGATATGTCAAAAGGACAGCAGAGTTTTACTTTGAATTGGTCTCCACTGGCCAAATTTGGGACAATTTAGGCATCAAAATAAATAAGCAAATAACGATAACCCATTGAATGAAATAAAATTCATGAAATCATATTGATGTAATAAATAAATGGTACAAAAAGAAATCTGTTCCTTACAGTAGAATGGAAACTAATGAATGTCATGTGAATGTTGAAGTTAGAAAATCATCAGTGGATGCTAAACTTTTCAGTGAAACTTTGATAAGAAAGAGAATATTGAAATATTTTCTTGTTTTTCCCAGGAAATTACTTATTAATAAAAAAAGAGAAAAATAACTTTACAGAGAAACTTGGCAGACAAAATTTTAACTGATTAATGTTAACATCACTAATACTGGGAAATCATGTGCCTTCTGAAATAATGCACTAAGGAGGACATAATATTATTCAAGGTCAAAACATATTACCTAGACATGTAGCTAAAGCACATTTTAAGGGCCCAGGATGGGTTTTTTCTAGGGCTAGCAGAAGAGGACATGATATTCGTGTCTGTCTTCAATTGTCCCTGGCATGTTCCCCTGGCCTCAGTATAAAGGGCTGGGATCTGGGGCCCATTTAGAGTATTTTCCATAAGGATGATGATTTCAGCAGGGATGACATCATCATCACATTCAGGGCTATTTTTTTTCCCCCATAAACCCAAGGGCAGGGCTACCCTTAGCTAAATCCCTCCCAGTGACTGCAGTAGAACACTCTGGAAGCTCAGGAAGGGGTGGGCTGGGTTATAAGCTGCCATATATTGTGTAGACAGGTATGGCTTCTCATGATCTTCCCCCCTTCCCCATGTGAGGAGAGAGAAGGAGGAGGCTTAGGTAAGACACTCCCCCACCCCGCACTCTTCAGACTACTCCACAGGCACAGGTCCCCAGATTAGAAGTATGACACTCCAATTCCTCAGCCTTTTCTAAACTCAGGTAGTGACAGCCAGGGGCAGAAGCACACTCCTTGCACTTTCCCCTCATCTAAGAGACTGCAAGGGGAAAACGGCAATAAAAGCTCGACCCTCCTTCCAGAGATTTTAAAGTCCTTTTGTATTCCACGATAAATCAATAAATCATTTTTAGTGGGAACGGGTGGTCGGACAAGCTGAATTTCAGAAATGCTGTCGTAACGGTTTTTAACACTATTTTACTCTTCTTACTAGTGCTATTTTGTAGAATAAGGAACGATGTTGACAGGTTTTGTGGGAGCTTTTAATACACTTTTTAAAAAAATCTCAGACTTCTATTTTTAACATTTTCATAATTTTATTTTTGAACTGGAGACACATAACAAGTATGGGGAAAAATTGTGCCTTGTTTCAACAGTTTTGCTAATTTTCAGGCTGAAAGGTGACAGCTGCCCAGAGTTTACCTTATGTTGAATTAAAATCAGTATTTCTCTAAAAAAAAAAAAAAGAAAGTAAAAGTATTACCTAAATTCAGTCAGCAAGAAACTTCCAAAGAACACAAATTAAGGGGTATTCTACTAAGTAAGTAGCCTACATTCTTAAAAAATATCAGGACTAAGCTGAGGAACAGACTCAAATTAAAGGAAAGTGAAGAGACATGGCAACTAAATGCAATGTATTAATCCTGGATTAGCTCCTGGCTAGAGAAACATGTGTACAAAGAACATTGTTAGGAAATTTGTATGATCTTAGTACTATTGCATCATTAAATTTTGTTATTTTTATAGTTGTACTGTGCTAAGATTCTTATTCTTAGAAAAAACATACTGAAATATTTTGTGTAAAAGAGCGTAATATTTACAATTATCAAGTTCCTACAGTAGTGAATTACAGAGACTGGTAAAACAAATATAGCAAAATATTAGAAATTTGTGAATCTGGGTAAAATGGTCTATGGTAATTCCTTGTGATGTTCTTAAGTAGTTTCTTTAAGTTTGAAGTTATATCAACATTTTTAAAAATCCAGCTTACATTATACTAACCAATACAGAAATTATTACAAAAAGTTGGGTGGTACCATAACAACCTGAGATTTGTGTGTAGCACTAGATTAGTGGATGGTGGGTGTATAAAAATAGGTGTTACAAATAACAAAATGAATAAATCTCAATGTTTTGAGGAAAAACATATCAAAAGATTAATATATACAGGTCAGTACTACTTAATATTTTAAATACACAGAGACTAGGTATGTATCAAAGGAGCTATTGTGAAAGTGGATTATCAAAACTGCTTAAACAAACCAGAACAAGCATCTATGTAGAAAGTGGTATGGAAGTGGAGAAAGGGGAAGGGAAGTAACATTTGAAATAATGAAAGCATAAAACAAGGAAGTAGCATTGCACACTTACCATTATCATCTGTCCTGAATCTATGGGTGTAGTTAATTAAATTCTCTTCACATACCGAAAAAACTTCCAATGAAATGTGGAAATGCATTTAATGAAACTGAGATTAATTAAAAAATAAGACCTTGAACATTTACTACAGTTCTCCAACATAGTTTTGTGTCCCACAGTCCTCACTAGTATCCCCTGCTCAGGACTATGAATGGAGGGTTCAGTAACTTCAATTTGATAACAGTATGGCATACCCACTGTACCACCAATATTTATATGTAAGTGCCACCTAATGCAACATATTACCCAGTTTAACTGACAAAGAAATGGACACCTAACAAGTTCCTGAAAACATTTTGGATGAATATGACATCTTTGCTGGGTGGTATTTAAGCAACAAAATTATATACAAAAGAGATTCAATCTTTATTCATTTCCCTTCTTTCTTCAGCTTCTATTTAATAATAGTTAAGCAAGCAGATGTGACATCTTCATCTTGGAAATCTTGCAGACATATTCAGGAACAATTTTTCTGTGAGTTTTAAAGTATATTTTATTGTTAATATATTTTGGTAGTTATTTGCAATGCCACAGAGTAGTCTTGAATACATCATGGTGCCACAGTAAAACAACAATGGAAACATGCTATTCTTCAGGGAAAGTGTTGTGGTTTTACTTTGCCTTGATGACAAGTGACAAAGAACAAACAAATCAGAAACAAATCAGTCACCAGTAACATTTTTTTTCCCTTGACTGAGCTTTTGTCAGTGACACAATAATTGCAGAACATTGGAGACTTGGTTTACACAAAGCTGTAAGCATTCCGTTCCTCTTTTATGATTTTTTTCCACCTCATTTTGTTGTATTTAAATGGACTTTGTTTCAGTTTCCAGCTGCTGGGTGTCCTACAGGAGTGAAGTTCTAATACTATGCTTTCAACAGACTTAAACAACTTCAGTGATTATTTAGGTTTAGTAGTTTGTGGGATAATGAGTTGGAGTTTATCACTGCCAGCATTTCAGATGAGTGAACTTCACTTAGGAGTGAAGAGGTCAGTAACTCAGAATGTTCTATTTCAGTTGGAGAAGAGAAGTAGATAGCAGAGAAAGTCCTTGTAGACTCTGTCATCAAGCACAAAGCAGAGGATGGAAATTAGGAAAGCCGCAAATCTAAGAAGCAGCAGCATTTCTAAGAAGAGAGAAATAAAATAGAAATAAAAGATTGGTAGGATGGATACCATTTAAAGGTACCCAGGAGAAATCATCTTGGAGTTTTGAGTGACAATCCTTTCATGAACAGCAGGAGGTTGCGTAATATACTTTCATTTGCCATTGTAACCATAATTACTAGCCTACCTGCATTTTGCATTCCAATGAGGGAAAAGAAGTTTAAGTTATTTTCAGTAGTTTTATTCCAAATGTTCCAAGGAAATCAAAGGCATCTCTACCAGTGGTTCTTTCTGTAATAGACCGGAATAAGTGTATTCAATTTTGAGTGCAGAAATTAAAGTTTGCTAATTTGATTACTTTTTAGCAAGAAATTGAAAGAGGCCTTCCTCAGGAAATGACAATTCATCAATACCAGCTAGTAGTATTTCTTACTAATCTTGTTTCTCACTATGGAGGTTAGTTGAAGTTAAAACAAGGGTTTATCACTTACTTGGGAATTAAAAGCACTGTCTCAAAGATGTTCTTAATCACTATAGTGCCTCCCCGTAAAAAAAGGAGAGAGATATACAGAGAAAAACACATAATTAATGAATTAGAAAAACATCAACCAATGCACTATATTTTGTTTTAAATTATCTTAAGTAGTTTTTGTTTTTCTGTTCAAAACTTACATATAGTCCTACCAAGTCTTATATCTACAACTCCTATCAGATAAGAATAGATACTTTTTAGCATTAATGTAATGTTTTATCACGTATATCCACTCAAGGGGAACTATTAATAAGATGCATCATTAAAATTAAATAATATGTATGTATTATTTCTGTTGTATATTTTTAAAGACTGCTCTTGTCTTAGATTTATAATCATGATTTGTATGAGTAACCTCCACACAGCTCCTGTTTATCCATCTGAAATAATTGGTAATTCCAGAATACAATTTCTGTAAAACAAAGCCACATTTCAGCTAATATTCATTCTGGATTTTAGAAAACAGATTTGGGAAAATTCACTCATGACCACCTTACTCTCTACCTGATTTCTATGGACAAAAGGTTAGCAGTGTATGGTTTTGATTGAAGAATCACTGGGGAAGGGTACAGCAATAGTCTTTAGAAGTATCAAGGTAATGGCAAATAGAGTGAGATAACATTATGATTTAAACTATAATATACATTTAATGCCAGTTTGCTAGGATCTGGGAGATTTGAAAATCAATGATTTTATTTATTAAAATCACTAGGAAATTTATGATTATTCTGCAAATAGGTCATCATAGCTTTGGTATAAATATGGGTATAGTATCGTAATTGATTTGCATTTTCATGGATTAATCCACTCATAAAAAAAATCATACAGTATTTGTCTTCTCTGTCTGACTTATCTCACTTAGCATAGTGCCCTCAGGTTCCAGCCATGTTGTCACAAGTGGCAGGATTTCCTTCTTTCTTATGGCTGAATAATATTCTGTTGTGTGTGTGACACAAGCATATACATCACAACTTCTTTATCTAGTCATCCATTGACAGACACTTAGGTTGTTTACATATCTTGCCTATTGTGAATAAAACTGCAATGAACATGAGTGCAGATATTTCTCTGAACTCCTGTTTCACTTCCTTTGGCTATATATCCAGAAGTGGAATTGCTGGATCATATGGTTCAATTAAAAATAAATAAATAAATAAAATTTGAAAAGCCTTACAATCCAAAGAATGATTATTTAATTTAAAAAGTAAAAATATGTAAAAATCTAAATACATTTTTATTGTGCTCAGAGGAAAGCTTCTGCTTGTGTTAAGAAAAATGTTTTTCCTTTAACCATTTTTAATGAATATACATGCACACAGATATCATACATAATATGTGTATATTGTGTGTGTATGTACTGACTTACCTCTTACTCTGAGAATACACATAATCAACACATATTTGTGTATGTATACATATATGTATATATTATGCATGTATATGCATATATGTTATTTTTTATTTAAATATTTGATTTACTATGTGTTTTACACACTTTTCTTAAATCTAAGAGAGTAGTTTGTTCTTTGCATATATGGTTTTTGAGTATTAGGGATCACAGCTAAACTAATAAATCATTTAATGAAGTGTTCAATTAATCAGTCATAATTACTACCAATTAACATTAATGAAATTAGGGTTATGTAAAGAAACATTAATGAAATTAGGGTTATGTAAAGAAATATTATCCAGCAATAAATCTTATTTAATTAACATAAATGGCTAAGTACCTAATGTTTCACATTTTATATAAATATTTTCCTAAACTGGGTCTAACAGAAACATAATAAACCAAACCATCTTTTTCTTTACCACCATCCTTGAGAAAAAATAGTAGAAATGGATTTTTAAAATTGTATCTTTTCAAATAATATATTTGTTTAATGTGCCTTTATACAGGGATAGCTAGGCAAGGATTACTTGTACCCATCATATTTGCATCATCTTGAGCCACTTTTTAAACAGGCCATTGCTCAGAACTAGCAGTTTGCATGAGTCCACTGGTCACTTTTCTCAGTCCATGTAGTATCTCTTGCTTACATTTCCCCAGTATTTATCTGCATCACTACATGGTTCATCTATAAAACTTGCTTAGCTTTTCTAGTTCATGCATAAACTTGAAATGTAGGCTAATTAATAGCTCCTGGAGGAAACCTTGAAATAAATGAAAATGGAAGTCTGTGGATGAATACTTTTTCTGTTTCTGTTAAAAATCTGGAGGTGCGTTTGGTACAGCTGCTTGAAATGTTTCCAGGAGGCTCATGTCAGTGAAGGCTCAACTAGAGAAGTAGAACCAGTAGGATATAGATTAGATAGATAGATAAAGATATTTCTCACAAAGAATTAGCTTAGGCAACCAACGGGGCTGGCTAGGCAATCACAGAATCCATAGGGTAGGCCATTAGGAAGGGCAGGCTGGAATTCTCAGTAGGGCGCTTAACTGCTGCCTACACATGGAGTTTCTTCTTCAAGAAAGGCCTTTCAGCTGAGTGAATCAAGCCCACCCAGATTATCTAGAATAATCTCTTACTTAAAGTCAACTGACTGTGGACTTTTATCACATCTACAAACTACATTTACAGCAAAACCTAGATGAGTGTGTATGATTAAATAACTTAGAATGACAGCCTGGCCAAGTTGACACATCAGGAGCCCATCATGGTATTTGTTTGTTTGTTTTTTAGTTTAATTTTTATTTTATATTGGGGTATAGTTAATTTACAGTGTTGTGTTAGTCTCAGGTGTACAGCAAAGTGATTCAGTTGTACATATATATGTATCCATTCTCTTTAGATTCTTTTCCCATATAGGTTATTACAGAATATTGAGTAGTGTTCCCATGGTGTTTGAATCTCATTTGCTCAGAACAGAAACCAGCTCAGTAACATTTCCTTGGTTTGACACTCCTGTTTTACTCTTCCCAGACACTGTAGCCTTGTCCCTAGGAGAACATTCTCACATAAACTACCTGCATGCCAACCTTTGTCATAGCTCTGCTTTGGGAGATGGAGAGACAATTGGTATCATAAGATAATTGATGTCATAGTGACCTTAGAAAGCAGGCCTTCAATATGGGATCCTGGAAATAGATAACCCAAAGGTCAGACAGCAGTAATGTTGATGGTAGTGGTCATGATAACCCCTGACATGCAGAAGCATTATCCTTATTAAGAATCTTACTGGTGGAATACTTTGATCAGGTATGCATTAGTTTCCCGTGACTGTCATAACAAATAACAACAAACTGCGTGGCTTACAGCAATAGAAATTTATTCCTTCACAGTTCAGAGGTCTGGAGTCTGAAATCAAGGAGTTGGCAAGGCTGTGCTTCCTCTAGGTGCTCTAAGGGAGAATCTGTTCCATGCCTCTCTCCTAGCTTCTGGGGCTACCAGCATTCCTTGGTGTTTCTTGATTTCTTGTCATAGTACTCAAATTTCCACCTTGTCTGTGTATCTGGCCTAAAAGTAAAACTTCTCCTGCATTCTTACAAGGATACATGTGAATGTATTGAGGGCTCACCCAGATAATCCATGATAAACTCCTCCTCTCAAGAGTCTTAGTTACATCTTATGCCACATAAGACAATATTCACAGGTACAGGGGATTCGGACTTAGACACCTGTGTTTTAGAGCCAACTTTCAGCTTGCTACAGGTGGCGTATGGAATTTTGGCTTATAATGTAGGGATTACACTTGACCATTTTGGAGACAATGGACATTTTAAGAACAAAAGTCAATGGTTTGAGATTGGCTTTCGAAGCCCTGAAAGAAGAAAATGATAGATTCAGGTTAGCAAGCTATCAATGCAAGGCACACTACGAATGTCAGAACAACTCCATGGGAAGATTTTAAGCGATCCTTCTCACCTACAGGTGCAAAGTAGAGTGTGCTGAAAAAAATCAGACAAAAATTTAATTATAGTGATGGCAGAGCTTCAAAGGACACCAAATGCACATCTTTGTATATCTATGCCACAGTCAGGACCCTGATAGGGAAAGAGGAGGGTATTGGTATATAGAATGTGGAAATTTGTATCAACATAGGTGAGAACCTTGAGACAACCAAATACCCCTGGTATTTCTAGTCAAGGGAAACAACTCTCTCCTTGCTATAAGACAACAACATCCTTCCCTCACCTGCAAAGACCAATTTGGCAATAACCACATTACATTCCAAGGAGGGGCTCAAAAGAAACTTTTTTCACGAAGATAATAAGAAATGTACTGGTGAGAACACATGAAGGTATTTGAGAAGCTTAGTAGGCCAGAGTTGACAGCAGAAACAGCAGAAACAGCAGAAACCTTGGCATTCCAATTACCATGATATTGCCATAGAGCTGATTTTCTTTGTATTGGTAGAATTGTTAGTATTCTCAAAAAACAGAGACCAAGAGATGGCACTCAATGGTAAGTGGCAAGATGGAAGTAATTACCAAAATAGATTTTAGGTTGGAGTGGAAACCAGGGTGTCTTGCTCTACAGTGTTCCTAGAGGTGAGATGGGCAGTCACCTAGGGTCTGACTTAGTCTGTTACAGGAGACATCAGCCTACTATACTGTCATAGAAAACTCTAGCACATATATTCTTTCAACCAGTGATAACTGAGTTAACAAATTAAATGACAGTCTATAAAAATTGACCATAAGTTAATATTTAATCTGAAATTGGTTTGACTTGTAATTTTTATTTTTTATGCTGAAGGTAGTAGGAATGAAACCAGGTATGGAAAAGTACTCCTGCAAATATGTAATACAGTTCTTAAGAATTTATACATTTTGGACTTTGTATGATTCTGAACACTAGAGTGACTTACTCTGTAACTCTTCTCCCAATATCCCAAGAAGTTAGCTGACATCTATAACTATGAACCCATAAATCTTCTGTGAACTTACCTGCTGGATTTTTTTTAAGGAAAAGAATGTTGATAAAGGAATTTATTTGCTCAAAACTTATAAGTAAAGAAATGAAACATCTCAATGTTTTAACTTGATAAACTTAGAGGAGAATTATTGCTGATAAAAGTCTCTTTTCCTAAGTTTACCATGGCTTTTAATCAGATTTTCAGCACTTCTTCAAAAAATATGAGGCACTTTCAAAGAAAGAAGAAAGTCTAACTGTAATTTCCTGAAAACAAAATTTTCCTACAAGTGGATGCAATTATGAATATTTTATTTATTTTATTTTTTAACATCTTTATTGGAGTATAATTGCTTTACAATGGTATGTTAGTTTCTGCTTTATAACAAAGTGAATCAGCTATACATATACATATATCCCCATATGTCCTCCCTCTTGCATCTCCCTCCCACCCTCCCTATCCCACCCCTCTAGGTGGTCACAAAGCACCGAGCTGATCCCCTGTGCTATGCGGCTGCTTCCCACTAGCTATCTATTTTACATTTGGTAGTGTATATATGTCCATGCCACTCTCTCACTTCGTCCCAACTTACCCTTCCCCCTCTCCATGTCCTCAAGTCCATTCTCTATGTCTGCGTCTTTATTCCTGTCCTGCCCCTGGGTTCTTCCGAACCTTTTTTTTTTTTTTTTAGATTCCATATATATGTGTTAGCATACGGTATTTGTTTTTCTCTTTCTGACTTACTTCACTCTGTATGACAGACCCTAGGTCCATCCACCTCACTACAAATCACTCAATTTCATTTGTTTTTATGGCTGAGTAATATTACATTATATATATGTGCCACATCTTCTTTATCCATTCATCTGTCGATGGACACTTAGGTTGCTTCCATGTCCTGGCTATTGTACATAGAGCTGCAGTGAACATTGTGGTACATGACTCTTTTTGAATTATGGTTTTCTCAGGGTATATGCCCAGTAGTGGGATTGCTGGGTCGTATGGTAGTTCTATTTTTAGTTTTTTAAGGAACCACCATGCTGTTCTCCATAGTGGCTGTATCAATTTACATTCCCACCAACAGTGCAGGAGGGTTCCCTTTTCTCCACACCCTCTCCAGCATTTATTGTATGCATATTTTAAATGAAAATTACCTAAGTTTTCAGTAAACACTGATAATATTCACATTTGAAAGCAATTTATATTCCATGGCATGTTAATTTTCATCATTAATGAGTAGAGTATTATACCCTAATTAATTCTGTAATTAAAAGAGTGGTATTTAAAATGTCAAATTTAAAAACATGAAATGCAGGTTTCAAACAGAATGTATTATCATAATGCAAATTGTTTGTCATTAACATAAGCTAACATGAATTTGTTAGTGTTTATTTAAAGTAGGTACTTTAATTGTTAGAAAGAATATTCTCTATAGGGAGGGAAAGGATTTTGTGAAATGATGTAGGAAAATCCAAAGTAACTGCGTTACTGATTTCTCCTGAGAGATATGCCACTCGGGAGTTTATACTAGTGGCTTATTCTGAAGAGGTATATGTCTTGCTTCTATGATTCTGGGCTCTCCTCCTAGTCTACCGGGCTTAGAAACCAATGAAGGGATGATTCCACCAAGGCACACAATTATGTTTTCCCTAAATCAAAATATTTATTGCCTCATTGTGGTCAGTGCTCCTTACTGGATCATTGGAAAGAGAATAAAATATATAGTATATGGCCATGACTATGGATTAGAAAGAGGACTGGTTTATTCAATGAAGATCTGAATGAACTTTATATTTATGACAAATTTGGAATACTTCATAGTATTCCTATGCTTAGAGGCAAAGATTATTAGAAGACAACTGCTACCCAATACAGGCAAGGCCACCAAAGTTCTTATAAGTTGTTCTTATACAAGAACACTATTATTTTCCTTCTCACTGTACTATTATGTAGGATTTGTTAGTGGTGAGAACTCAAAGGAAAATTAACTGAGCCATCACCTAGTGGTCTGGACTTGGACAGCAATGGCTTCATGATACTTTCTCTCGAGATTCAGTAGCAAGTTGTGACCTTGTGTTTTCTCTCACTGGGAAGGCAGTGAATCTATTTTTTGTTTGTTTGTTTGAATAAAAATTACATGCTAAATGGGAATTTTTTTCTGAATTTGCACGTATGAAAAGAAAGTTTGAATGTACAGTGGCCACAGTGTGAAATATAGCAGCTGCTGCTTTTTCCTGTTTTTTTATTTAAAAAAAATTATCTTCCGTTAGGGAGTTACCTTTCCTCCATTTTGCATGAATCATGAGGAAAGATAATTGCAGGACCCTAAAGTCAAAAATATATGTGTAGACTAGATTAGGCTATTTGTAATCTCTCACCTTGGACTGTAAATGGTGACCAGACACACAGAAAATTTACCAAAGAAGCAGCATCTAATGTTAGAACCATACATAGACGATCCATGATTTCCTGCTGCTGAAATCCCTGGGTCTGCCCTGTTTCCAGCTGTTAACTTCTGGTTAATCTCATATTCCTCCAATCCTGTGATCACACCCTATATCCATCAAGGTTTTTATTTTGTTTGTGGCGCTGAATATTTTCTTTTTTTTTTAATTTATGTATTTATTTTTATTTTTTTATTGGAATATAGTTGCTTTACAATATTGTGTTATTTTATACTGTACAGCAAAATGAATGTTTTACATACACATATGTCCCCTCTTTATCGGATTTCCTTCTCATTTAGGTCACCACAGAGCATTGAGTAGAGTTCCCTGTGCTATACAGTGGGTTCTTATTATTTATCTATTTTATACATAGTATCAATAGTGTATATATGTCAATCCCAATCTCCCAATATTTTCTTAACTTTTGTTCTTAGTTTAAATCTTTCAGCTCTAACTTCTGTGCTCAGAAAAAAAGAAAGGAATTAGACTCATAAAAACTGGACAAACCTTTAAAAGATTGAATGTTTATATTTAGCATGGAGTAAAATAGAAAAATTATAATTAGTAGCTTATAAATTCTAGCTACTGCAAGGATATTATTGTTTAGAATAAGGCTAAAGTAAAACAAATTGAGTAATTTTCAAGAAAACTTAAAGGAAATTATTAAATAGTACACCAGTATGATAAAAAGTACATACTTATTAAACATGAAAAAATGTGGAACACGTAGAAGATGATAAGAAAATGAGCCAAATATGAGAGTAATAGAGAAAGTGATCATTGGTGTATGTTTATATATGTGTGTGTATATATAGAGTCAAGCTCATGGAGAAAAAAAAATATTGACCGTGGCTACTTTTGGTTTGGATTTATGAATAATTTGTTTTCTTGTTTGTGTATATGTATAGAGAGAGATGATAGAGAAAGATATAAAAACATGCATAACACACACACACATACACAACACACACTTACATACTAGCAGAAACACCAGGACTCTGGGTCAGAGATCAGAGCTTCACTGACTCTAGCAGCACAGGGGAAGAATAATATTCTAGCACTGGTCCCTCACACCACAGGCAGCAGAGTGTGAACCAGAAGGACAGTCTACACAGGTAGTGGGATTACACTGTAGGAGACTTGTATGAACGTCAGCCCATTGATAGCAACGTTCTCAGCTAGGAATACATGAGGCACTCACCTGGACTCATATTTACTCATAGGGAGCCCCACAGACATTCCCCACCACCACCACAAGGGCCAGTATTGTTTCTGGACCAAACCTTGTGGTTCTAATTTCACACCTCAGCAAAACTATCCTGAAACTTAGAAGAACAAGATTTATAAACCATAGGTCCTGAAGCGTACACAGCAAGCTCCAGGTCACATAGTGAGGTGGTGGGTAGAGAGAGAAGGGAGCTAGGGTGCTCTGCCTTTATTAGGGTCCAAGGATGGGGTACCTAGGATTTCCCTGGATCATTCTTTATTGGTGAAATTTAAAGCAGTAGATTTGAATTTAGAGCACAGGAAGGAAGAAGTGAGATGACTCAAGTGATCAAGTGGTCAGTCAGTTATCTAGATTACCCAAGCTTTCTAAAAGGGAAAATTTGTGGGTGGGGACAGACCCGTTCCTTATCTAGTTGTTTTACTAGTAGCTGCGATACACAGCTGTCAATATGCTTATTCTAGATGGATGTCTTTGAAATGGATGCCTCAGCAATCAAAAGCTTAATGTCAGGCACTTACAATCAGAAAGCTTCATGCCAGGCATTTATACTACAGAGAGGCTTCCCAAAATATGAATCTGCAAGTCTATGTAGGAGCGAGACAGCTGTTTTCCCCTTTCTTCTAAGACTGACAGAGAAACCTTGACTCCCTACTATAAAGAAATTCTCCTTGGAAAGAGAAAGGAGAAGTTCCAGGATTCTTACATATTGGAATACAAATAAATATCCCCAGGTGAAGGATAAGACAAATACTTTAAATCTTTTATTAGTATGGTACATTTGGCATAATTAATGAGCTAATATCAATACATTATTAAATAAAGTCCATAGTTAATTCGGAGTTCCTCAGATTTTTCTTAATATCCTTTTTCTCGTTCAGTGTCCCAACTAAGATATCACACTGCATTTAGTTGTTGTGTCTCCTTAGGCTCCTCTTCGTTTTGAGTTTTTCAGACTTTCCTTGTTTTTGATGATTTTGATAGTTTTGAGGAAGTTTGTGTGGTGCTCCAAGGACAATGGTGCTTCAAGGACAAAGGACGACCCTGCCTGATAAAGTGTCAGCGTCACCCCCTACCGGACTCTTAATCGCCCTCCCCACCATGTTGCGATGGTTTTGAAATTCCTGAGCCCACCTGGGCAACGCCCACCTGGGCAAGGGACCTGTCCCAAATAAGGAAAGACATCTGGCCTGTCCCACTCCCACCCTATAGAAGGAAGGTATATGTGCCTCGGCCAATCAGTAAATGAAATTTTCACCTCAGACCATTCCTTTGTTTTCTGGATATAAAAACTGATTAATAGCACGTGTTCAGGCTCGACTCTCCCAGACTACTAGGAAGTTGGCCCGCTGTTCTGGCAGCGACCCTTCCCTCTAATGAATTCTATATTCTTTACATTCTGCCTTGTGTCTGGAAATTCTTTTCCAACCGGCATTCGGACCACGACAGTTTGGACAAATATTTTATAAAATGTCCTTCAATTTGTATTTGTCTGATGTCTTTCTCATGATTAGATTGGGGTAATGTGTTTTGGGGAAGGATACATACATGTTGTCAACCTTTCCATTAGATCCTTTAACATATTAATCCCAGTTGTTTTAAATTTCCTTACTAATAACCCTCATATGTGTCATATCTTGAGCTTGTTCTGGCGACTGCTTTGTTTCCTCAGATTGTATTTCTTTCTTGCCTTTTGTCATGCTTGCAACTTTTTATTGAAAACCAGACATATTATCTGGGAAACTGGGAACAGGAAATGAAGTAAATAGGCCTTTAGTGTGAGGATTTAGGTTAATCTGGCTAGGAGTTGAGCTATGTTTGTTTGTTGCAGCTTTATGTACCAGAGGCTTCAAATTCTTTTGGTGTTTTTATATTGTGTCTTGACTCTGTGTATGTGTGTGTGTGTATATAAAATCTTTATAGAGAGTCTGTATTGTATACCCCTTTCAACTAAACCCACTATAATTATATTATACAGGAGCCCTATTTGTGTGGTGATAATGTGGTGGGAAAGAGGAGTATTCTATGATCTAATGATTAAGATTCAGTGTTTTAGAGGGTTTAGGTTTTAGTACCGTGACTTTCATAAGCATTTTCCTACTGGTATAGTGTTTACCCTGTCTCCTACTTTCTTTCCTGGATGAAAAAAGCTCCAAATCTATTTTCTTGAAGACTTGTTCCCCATTGACTATGCTGTTTTCTGACTCCTTTTTGGAAGCCCATGCTGGAGGGAGCTGGATGAGGGATCAATTCTCTTTTCCCAGCTGGAATAAGGTTTCATAATGTGCTCTGTCAAAGTACTTTCCCCTGGAAAATAGTCCTTCGTTAATGGAGCAGTCTCTGGCTCTGTTTCACAATAGTTACTTCCCCTCTTCTCTTTCCAGAGCTGGGACGGAATAGTTCTCGGATCCTCATAGTGAGAATTCAAAATTTGTGGGGTTTCTAGAAGAAAACCCACTAAAGCACAGGCCCCCTTAAGACTGTGGCCCCTTGAGTTTTTCACTCTTACACTAGTTCTCACTGAGCCTTCAACAACTCATGTAAGCACATAAACTCTTTTTCCTCATCCTCTCAGAAAGTTCTCTCACTTTCATTTTGCTTATCTTGTTAATGTTTATAAACATTATAAAGTATCTTATTATATGTGTATAAAAGATAAAAATATAAAGATCCTAATCCAAAACACACCCTTCAGAACAGCCCTCCTACTCTGATCCTGACCGTGGATTAGTTCTTTGAAATTGTCAAAGTGGTTTCCATTTCATACTGCATTTTACAGAAGAATTATC
Organism: Balaenoptera ricei; assembly: GCF_028023285.1. Taxonomy (NCBI): domain Eukaryota; kingdom Metazoa; phylum Chordata; class Mammalia; order Artiodactyla; family Balaenopteridae; genus Balaenoptera; species Balaenoptera ricei. The sequence goes on from NC_082642.1 coordinate 58,882,336, forward strand.
TTATTATCTGAATACTGCACCACAAAAGGAAAGCCTGGAACAGACTCCACAAGCAAGAATTTTTCCATACAGAATACTGATTCTCAATCTGACAGCACTGCAGAGTGACTAATTTCACTGATTATAAAGTAGAACTAACAGTGTTTATTAAACTTTTCAGGTTATTGAAATGTGCCAAAGGATTTAAAAATCAGTGCTGTCTTTGAAAGGTTGCACTTGATCAAAATTTAAAATTTTGTGCTCCAAAGACACTAATAAGAATATGAAAAGCAAACCACAGAGTGGGATAAGTATTTGCAAATCATATTTCTGATAAGGGACTTACATCCAGAATATAGAAAGAAGAGTTACAGTTCAATAATAAAAGACAAATGATCTAATTAAAAAGTGAGCGAAAGATTTGAATAGACTTTTCACCAAAGAAGATATAGGAATGGCCAATAAGTACATGAAAAGATACTCTACCTCCTTTGTCATTAGAGAAATGTATTTTAAAACCATAATGAGATAACACCTCACACTTACTAGACTGGCTATAATAAAAAGCACAAATGATAATAAAGTATTGGCAAGGATGGAGAGAATGAATCCTCATGCATCGCTGATTGGAAGGTAAAATGTTTTGGAACACAGCTTGGCAATTTCTAAAATTGTTAAACATGCATTTACCCTATGACTCATCAATTCCACTCTTAGGTATCTACTCAAGAGAAATGAAAACATCTGTCCACACAAATGCATACATGTGAATGTTCATAGCAGCCTTAGTCATAATGGTAAAAAAAAATAACCTAAAAGTGCATCAACTGTGGATAATGGATAAACAAAATGTGATATATCCATACAATAAAAGACTATTGAGCAATAAAAGAGCCAAGTATGGATGCATGCTACAAATGGAGAGAGAACCCCAAAAATATTGTTAAGTGACAGAAGCCAGAGGCAAAAACAATATTGTGTAATTTCATTTATATGAAATGTCTAGAAAAGGCAAATCTATTGAAGCCAAAAATAGATTAGAGTTCCCTAGGCCATTAGTGGGAAAGAGTAACAACTATAAATGGTACAAGGGATCATTGCAGGGTGATGAAAATGTTCTAAAATTAGGTTGTAATGATGATTGCTCAACTCTAAATTTACCAAAAATAATTGTACCCTTAACACACACACTGGACAAATTTTATGATATGTAATTTGTATCCCCCAAAAGCTGTTATAAACACTGATACAGAATATGAGGAAGAGAGACAAATACTAAAATTTCACGTACAATAATAATCTGCATACCTGGAGAAAGATAGCATAAAGTATAACATAAAGTTACTACATATTCTGGGCATTCGCATATTGAAATATCCATGTATATAACAAAAGATACATCACTACTATCTTTTCACAATTGAAGATTAAATACATAAGAAATTAACCACTTGTTTCCTCCATGTATGGCAAATACTGTACTTAGCAGAGGTAGATTCTGGAGCTATATAAAGCTACATCGAGCATCATGTCTGCTGTGTCTAGTATGTGTCCTCACTATGATTTGGTTTCTTTATCTAGAAATTGGGGATACTAATGTTCTTCCCACTGTATTGTTTATAGTCAAAATGTAAGACTGAAATAAAAAGGCACTTAACACAGGTCCTAGAATATAGGAGAAAATACTCCTCATAATATGTAGACTCATGAACATGTTCTAGCAGGCTGTATTGGTTTCCTGGGCTGCCATAACAAATTATCACAAATCGTGTAGTTTAAAACAACAGAAATTAAAACAGAAATTCTCTCACAGACATGGAATCTAGAAGCCCTAAATCAAGCGGTGAGCAGGGCCATGCTGTCTCTCAAGATTCTAGGGCAGGATCCCTCCCTCCTTGCCTCCTTCTAGCTTCTGGTTGGTGTCAGCCATCCTCAGTGTTTTCTGGCTTAGAGCCATAACACTCCAAACTCTGCCTCTGTTGTTACACAGCCTTCTCTCTGTGCCTTCACTTTGTCTTCCCTCTGTGCATCTTTGTATCTAAATTTCACTGTTATTAAATAACCTTAGTTATTAGACTACGGCTGGACCTAATCTCTTATGACCTATTTTAACTTGATTACATCTGCAAAACCCTGATTTTCAAATTAGGTCACATTCACAGGTGCTGGGGGTTAGGACTAGAACATGTTTTGTGGGGAGGGGATTCAATTCGAGCCATAAAACAGGTTAAGAAAACCAATTAGGTGAAACCTGACTTGGAAAACAAAATGGTAGTACTAGGATCAGCTTAAATAAATAGTTTTACTGTGATCAAAATAATTTCCTATTGGGCTCCTTTGAAGTTAGCCTCATTAAATTTTTAAAAATATTTGAGTCATTAAGATTTTATTTATACATATATATATTTCCTAAGGACTTGAATTTTTTGGTGCTGCATATCAGGAGATTCAAAAGTCTATTTGTATAAAACAAGGTTTCCAGTATAACTTTTAAATTACTTACATTTATACAATATCAGTTTCCTGAAAACATTTGAGAACAGGATTTTAAAACAATTTAAATATGTTTAATTAGCAAAATGAAATATAAGAGGATTCAAATAATGTTAATTGGTACATGCCTTTAAGGAATATTTTACCTTTAGCTGGCAAATAGATTGATTACAAATACATGTGTGAGAGGCAGTATAATTAATTTCACAGTCAGGAATTAATCTTGTTCCATGTTTGGTTTTTCAAAGTTCAATGTAAATTCTGTCAGGTCCCTAACATAACTTAGCTTACAATTGACTAATTAGAGTCATGGGAAATTTCATTCCAAATTACAGTGACCCTTGAACAACACAGGTTTGAACTGCTTGGGTCCACTTATATGCAGATATATTTCAATAAATACTTACTACGGTACTATAAAATCTGCAGTTGGTTGAATCCACAGATGTGAAAATTCAGATATGGAGGGCCAGCTCTAAAGTTATACCTGGAACTTCAACTCTGAAGAGGGAGTCAGTACCCCTAACCCTTGCATTGTTCAAGGGTCAACTATAATCAGAGAGAAATAATATATTGTTTATTTCTTTTTGAGACATAAAATATGTAATTAGATTATTTATATGTATATTGCTACAAATTTGGCATTTTTATACATTTTAAAGGTAAATATATTAAGATCCACTTATGGAGATAAGCACATTTGCAAATAAACTGAGCTACTGTAAACTGAACAATGATAATTGCTGAAGTACATTACAAATTAGGAAGTTAAAAAACAATGTAGAACCATAATGATGTTAAAACAATCCCTCATAGAGTTAAAATTTTTTAAAGTTAACATTTTCTTATTTGAAAAATGTTAAATATATTAATTTTACTTTTGAGTCCTCCAATGAAGAATACTTGAAGCATTTGTGAACTTTTTTTTTTTTAACATCTTTACTGGAGTATAATTGCTTTACAATGGTGTGTTAGTTTCTGCTGTATAAGGAATAAAGATACAGATGTGAACTTTTTTATTTCATATCTACACTAGGTCTTCAAAATCACAACTGGTGAAATAGCTGACAACTTAGAAAGGGTTTAAACTTGTTTCACATTTTTTATTTTCGTTACAATATATACTTCAGTTTTTCAAGTGGCTGCTTTAAATCTGATAGACAAATGTTATTTATCTCCAGTAACTGTTGTGATCCTTGATAATGCTCTCCTCAATCTGATGTCATTTGTCACATAATAAACTGATACATTTTTAATGAAATGCGCTAGGGACAAGACACTTAAGACAAATCACCAGTGGCCTTAGAACTCCAATTTAACAGATATTCTCACTGCAGAGGTAGACAGACATCTGCGTATGCTGTGCACGTGTGCACACACATGCACACGGCTGAATTCATCGTTGTTAAAGGTAATGAGTTCATTCAAAAGGGACAGCTCTATTTTGCCAGAGATACAGATAACTTTTAGTGGTGGTTTCAACAGATTGCCCCCAAATACTCCTGTTTTCATACACCTTTTATATTTAACCTAGAATTGTTATTGATTCAGTAATCTTTTGGCAGAATTTGTGGTCTAAAGTCACAATTGATGGCTTCTATTCCAAAAACATTATATCCTGGTGGATTCCTACATATCAATGTGTGTGAGTTAATGCCATACAATTTATTGAGACTTCCTAGAATTCTGTACAAATCTCACTATGCAGGATGATTTTTCCTTTATTTATTGCTAAATGTGTTTTTTAAATAATTGTGATTATATCAATTTTTTCAAAGTCAATAAAATCCATTTAGGTTTTTTAATGTAACCTTATTAAAAAAAAAAACTGGAACAGAAGAGAATATAGAAACAGATGCATACACATATGGACAATTGATTTGTGACAAGTGTGGTACTGGAAATAGCCTTTTCAATAAATATTTATGAGTAATTGGATTTTCATATAGAGAAATAAAAATAAGCCTGATGCCCCATCACACATTATACTGATTCAGTCACTATTTTGGAACTAGTTGCTCCAATTGAGCATATGCATATCTGTGAACCAGCACTTTCATTCCTAGATATACACCCAACGGAAATACATGCATATGTGCACACACATACGAATCTTCATAGCTGCATTTTTTGTATTGATAATAATCCCATAATGAAATCCACCCAAATGGCCATCACTGTAAAATAGATAAAAAATGAACTTGGAATTATACACAACAATTAAAATAACAAAAAGCTACATTAAAGAATATATAGTATCAACATATATTTTTTATTTTAGTATTTATTTTATATTGGAGTATAGTTGATTTACAATGTTGTGTTAGTTTCAGGTGTACAGCTAAGTGATTCAGTTACACATATACATATATCCATTCTTTTTCAGATTCTATTTCCCATGTAGGTTATTACATAATATTGAGTAAATTTCCCTGTACTATACAGTAGGTCCTTGTTGATTATCTATTTTATATACTGTAGTGTGTATATGTTAATTCCAAACTCCTGATTTATCCCTTCCCCCCACATTTCCCCTTTGTTAGCCGTAAGTTAGTTTTCGAAGACTGTGAGTCTGTTTCTATTTTTTAAATAAGTTCATTTGTATCATTTTTTTTTAGATTCCACTTATTAGTGATATCATATAATATTTGTCTTTCTCTGACTTACTTCACTTAGTATGATAATTTCTAGGTCCACCCATGTTGCTGCAAATGGCATTATTTCATTCTTTTTTATGGTTAATATTCCATTGTATATATGTACCACATCTTCTTTACCCATTTATCTGTTTATGGACATTTAAGTTTCTTCCATGTCTTGGCTATTGTAAATAGTGCTGCAAATGAACATTGGGGTGCATGTATCCTTTCGAACCATGTTTTCCTCAGGATATATGCCCAGGAGTGGGATTGCTGGATCATATGGTAGCTCTATTTTTAGTTTTTTAAGGAACATCCATACTGTTCTCCATAGTGGTGGTACTAATTTACATTCCCACCAACAGTGTAGGAGAGTTCCCTTTTCTCCACACCCTCTCTAGCATTTATTGTTTGTAGACTATGTGGCCATTCTGACTGATGAGAGGTGATACTTCATTGTAGTTTTGATTTGCATGTCTCTAATAATTAGTGATGTTGAGCATCTTTTCATGTGCTTTTTGGCCATCTGTATGTCTTATTTGGAGAAATGTCTATTTAGATCTTCTGCCCAGTTTTTGATTAGGTTGTTTGTTTTTTTGATATTGAGCTGTATGTGCTGTTTGTATATTTTGGAGATTAATCCCTTGTCAGTCACTTCATATACAGATATTTTCTCCCATTCTGTGGTTTGTATTTTTCTTTTGTTTATGGTTTCCTTTGCTGTGCAAAAGCTTTTAAGTTTAATTCGGTCCCATTTGTTTTTATTTTCATTACTCTAGGAGGTGGATCCAAAAAGATATAGCTGCAATTTATGTAAAAGAGTGTTCTGTGTTTTCCTTTAAGAGTTTCATAGTATTTGGACTTACATTTAGCTCTTTAATCCATTGTGAGTTTATTTTTGTGTTTGGTGTTAGAGAATGTTCTAATTTCATTCTTTTACATATGGCTGTCCAGTTTTCCCAGCACCACTTATTGAAGAGACTGTCTTTTTTCCATTGTGTATTCTTGTCTCCTTTGTCATAGATTAATTGACCACAGGTGCATGGGTTTATTTCTGGTCTTTATATCCTGTTCCATTGATCTATATTTCTGTCTTTGTGCCAATATCATACTGTTGTGATTACTGTAGCTTTGTAGTATTGCCTGAAGTCAGGAAGCCTGATTGCTCCAGCTCCACTTTTCTTCCCCAAGATTGCTTTGGCTATTCAGGGTCTTTTGTATTTCCATACAGACTTTTAAATTATTTGTTCTAGTTCTACGAAAAATGCCATTGGTAATTCGATAGGGATTGCATTGAATGTGTAGATTGCTTTGGGTAATATAGTCATTTTCACAATATTGATTCTTCCAATCCAAGAGCGTGGTATATCTTTCCATCTGCTTGTGCCATCTTGGATTTCTTTCATCGGTGTCTTATAGTTTTCTGAGTACGGGTCTTTTGCCTCCTTAGGTAAGTTTATTCCTCGGTATTTTATTCTTTTTGATGCAGTGATGAATGGGATTGTTTCCTTAATTTCTCTTTATGATCTTTCATTGTTAGTGTATCAGAATGCAAGAAATTTCTGTGTATTCATTTTGTATCCTGAAACTACCAAATTCATTGATGAACTCTAGTAGTTTTCTGTTAGCATCTTTAGGATTTTTTATGTATAGCATCATGTCATCTGCAAATAGTGACATTTGTCATAATACGGCCTTTACTATGTTGAGGTAGGGTCCCTCTATGCCCACTTTCTGGAGATTTTTTTTTATCATAAATGGGTCCAACACATATTTTTAAATAAATAGACAGAAAACAGTACAACCTATGTTTTCAGTTTACATAAATATTGAAATCAAACTTTTAAAAACAAGACAGTACCTTTGAGTGTACCAAGGAGAGGAAAGTAGTGATTCCTTCAGGGTGTGAGAGGAGCTTCATGTATGCTGGAAATTTTTTAGAGGTTGGTCATATTTGATTTATTGTCTCTGATGGTGGTTCAACTTATGATATAATGAGCTGTAAATTTAATGTGTTCTTTGTGTTTTTAGTATAAAAGTTTCTTAAGCACATCAGTATGTTAATAAAATTTTAGCTGCTCTAGATAGTATTAAAATCTTAAAAATAGCTTTTATTATTAACCCAATTGAATTTTTCATCGTATGCTGTTTTGCCATACTTAAATTCAAATTTAAAATTAAGTATTTATTTTTATGCTACAAAATGTTTTATCATATGTCATTTATCTCATAAATGAAATTTTTTATGATAAAAATGTAGACCCTGCCAATTAAAATGCTTCTAAAAATTCAGAATGTGATGCCAATGATAAAGTACCTATACAGTAGACCATAATAAAAGAAATGCATTCAAAAACCATTCTTCATACATATAGAAATGAAGAAATGGCATACACCACAGCAGGAACAGCTGAGCATTTTATTTGACTCTAACAACTGTGTACTTATGATACCTAAAAGAAAATTTCACAAACTACAGATGCATATGGTAAAATCATTCTATAGAAATTTCAATTCAAATTGGCATTAGTTCAATTAAACATTATAAAATACACATATAAATATTAGAGATAAATGATCTTCATTTCTTGTTAGGTCAATGCATATTTCCACTTAAAAATAATCAAAAAAAGGATCTGAATTAATTAATCAAATCATTTGATTTACTCAGGATTTATCAGTAAGATAAAGTATTTGCTTTAGTTTTATAGAATCATCCTGTTTTAAATCTAAAAGATATCTTGAAGCTCAGACAGTCTAAGTCTCACTTTACAGATGTACAAATTTAAAACTTTTGAAGTCAGAGAAGAGAGGCATAGTAGCAAGAGATGGAAATTTATATTCTTATGAAGGTAACCAAAATAACACTGTTCTTTTTATATACAACCGTCTTTCTCAAATGATATTACACACACACAAACACACACACACACACACACAGATAAAATCACACACAAATAAAATTCAGAAATTAATAGTAAATAGATTAAAATTTTAGTCAAATGTATTTGAGAAATCTTCATTCTGTAGCATCCTCCTAAAGATTAACAGTATATATTAACAGTTATTAGTAGTTATTAACTAGATCCATTAACAGTTATTAATGGATCATACAATAGAAATTCATGGATATAAAAGGATCACAAAATATAAAATAATGTAATATAAAAATAATTTAAAAATGAAAAATGATTAATCTAGATGTTCCCAAGGTTATTTGGCCAGAGAATACATTCTTCCCCGTGCCCTATAACCCTTACCAAAGAAGTGCTGAGAATGAATTCTTATAGTTTTTTATTGACTGGGCAGAGGTGCAATGGTAGGAAACTTCTAGCCAGGCCACTGAGGTTTCTCCACCCCACTTTAAGGAGAATGGATAGGGGCAGGGTGGTCCAAAAAGAGATGGAGGCAATAATTTGCCTCTATATCTGCCAAGTAAAATTTGAAATTCTACAAGTAAATTTTCTATCTGGAAATTACAAGCCCCTAGAATAGTGCCTACTTCAGGATTACAGTTTAAAATCTCCATTTGGTATTACTCCCTTTAGAGATAATTTTCTGTAGTTTGCCCTGGTTATTCAAGTAAAGTTGAAATTTTGGACTGCTCTGCTATATTTTTATAAAGTAAAGGCCTTTCATGGGAGGAATATGTGAATATGCTTCGTAAATTTAAAAGTGCTGAACAAATGTATGCATCCATTACTCCACGATCCATTCAACAATTTATTACTGAGTACCGAATCTCTACATAGGCTCTCAGTTCCAAGGAGGAAATAAAAAAAGATTCCTGTCCCCAAGGAACTAGAATATGGAAGAGGATGTTTGTAAGTAAAAATAAATGATATTCATTTTGAACTCTCATGTAATACAATGAAAGAAATGCTGTAGGAAAACAATTTAAAAAGTCAAAGAATAACTGCATAGAGGGAGAGAAAAGTGGGTGAAGGAACATTCACAGAAAAAGGTTATTTTCTTTTATTCTACTCCTCATGAGTCTTAATATAGGAACAAGTGTCTGAAAGGAGGAAGAAGTGATATATTGTATTCAGGCACCACAGATTTTTATCAATACATGAAGGCACAAAAGAATATACCTTGTTCAGGGAACTATTATTTTTTATGTTTATATAAGAAAAATAATTCTACCACTGCCACCATACTTATTCATTCTCTTGAAAAAAAAAAAGTAGTCTTAGAACAAACTGTGTCAGCATTAGACATGAAAAGAAGAAAACTAAAAGTGAAGTGGAGAAGTAGGAAGGTAATAAAAAAATTTCACCTAGTTGCATCTATTAAAGATGATCATATTGGATGATTATATTGAATCCTGCCTTGATCTCTATTTTAGAAATAATAAAGATTTGCTGGATTAAGATAAATTTATACTTGGATGTGCGAATATTTTCTGAAAAAGATAGCCAATTATCAAAGGTAAACTAAATAGCAGTAAGTAACAAAATTTGCAGAGTATATTGTAAAGATATTCCCACTAGTCTTTTTTCTTTCTTTACTTTTTATTTTTCTGTGGTAAGAACACTTAACATGAGATCTAAACTTTTAACATATTTTTAAGTGTACAATTCAGTATTGTTGACTATTGTGGACAATATTGTTCAGCAAATTTCTAGAACATATTCATCTTGCACAATTGGAACTTTATAGCCTTTGATTAGCAATTCCTCATTTCCCCCTCCTCCCATCTCGGGAAATCACTATCCTATTTTCTCTTTTTATGAGTTTGACTATTTTAGACACATCATATAAGTGAAATAATTCAGTATTTGTCCTTCCGTGACTGGCATATTTCATTTAGCATAATGTTCTCAAGGTTCATCAGTATTGTCACATAGTACAGTATTTCTTTATTTTAAGGCTGAATAATATTTTACTGTATGTATATACCACATTTTATTTATCCATTCATTCATCAATGGTCATTTAGTTTGTTTCCACATCTTAGCTATTGTATATAGTGCTTCAATGAACATAGGAGTGTTAATATCTCTTCAGTATCCTGATTTCAATTCTTTTGGATACTCAGAAGTTGGGTTGAGGGATCATATAATAGTTCTATTTTTAATTTTTTGAGGAATCAGTGCTGTTTTGTATAGTTTTTGTACCATTTTACATTTCCACCAATAGTGTACAAAGGTTCCTTTTCTCCACATCCTTGCCAACACTCGTCATTTCATCTTTTGGTTTTTTGATAATGGCAATCCGAACAAGGGTGAGATGGTATCTCGTTGTTTTGACTTGTATTTTCCTGAAGATTAGGGGATTGAGCCTTTTATCATATACCTGCTTGCCATTTGTATATCTTCTTCATAAAAATGTCTATTCAAGTCATTAGCCCATTTTGTAATCATGTTATTAGTTTTTTATTATTAGGTTATAGGCTTTTCTTATATATTTTGGAAATTAACCCCTTATCAGATGTATATGGCCTGTGAATATTTTCTTCCATTCTATAGTTTGCTTTTTCAGTCTGTTGATTGTTTTCCTTTGCTGTGCAGAAATGTTTTAGCTTACACCACATTTGTTTACTTTGCTTTTGTTGCCTGTGCTTTTGATATCATATCCATGAAATCATTGCCAAGACCGTTGTCATGATTTTTTCTCTGTAATTTCTTCTAGGATTATAGTTTCAGGTGTTATATTTTAAGTCTTTAATGCATTTTGAGTTGATTTTTGTGTATGATATAAGATAAAGGTCTAATTTTATTGTTTTGCATGTGAAAACCAGTTTTCTCAACACCAGTTGAAGAGATAGACTTTTCTCCCTTGCATCTTGGCACCCTTGTCAAAGATCAGGTTGACTATATACACGAGTTTATTTCAGGGTTCTCTGTTTTGTTCCGTTGATTATATATCTATCTTTGTGCAAGTATCATACTATTTTAATTACTGTACCTTTGTAATATATTTTGAAATCAAGAATGGTTATATCTCTAGCTTTGTTTTTCTTTCTAAAGACTGTTTTGGCTATTCAGGTACCTTTGGTGTTTTATCTAAATTTTAGGAAGGTTTTTTCCCTAATTCTGCAAAAAATAACACTGAGATTTTGATAGAGATTGCATTAAATCTGTAGATCACTTTGTGTAGCATGCATATTTTAACAATATTAAGTCTTCTAATCCATGGACATAAGTTTTTCCATTTCTTTATATCTTCTTTAATTTCTTTCATTTTTTATAGTTTTCAGTGTACAACTCTTTACCTCCTTAGTTAGTTTATTCCTAAGTATTTTATTCTTTTTTGATGCTGTCATAAATGAAGTTGTTTCCATAATTTCCTTTTCAGGTAGTTTGCTGCCAGTATATAAAAATGCAACTAATATTTGTATGTTGATTTTGTATCCTGCAACTTAAATGAATTTGTCTATGAGTTATAAAGTCTTTTGGTAGAGTGTTTAGGGTTTTCTTCATATAAGATCATGTCATCTGCACACAAAGACAATATTACTTTCTCCTTTCTGATTTAAATGCCTTTTATTTCTTTTTCTTGCCTCATTGCTTTAGCTACTACTTCAGTATACTTTGAATAGAAGTGGCTAAAATGGGCATCCTTGCCTTGTACCTGACCTTAGGAGAAAAGATACTGCACAAAAAGAAAATGCTAGGCTACTACCCATGAGGAATATAGTTGCAAAAATCTTCAACCAAATCTAGTAATCTGTATTCAACAGCACATTAAACGGATTATATACCATTACCAAGTGAGATTTATTCCTGGACGCAAGGATGGTTCAACACAAAAATCAATTAATGTGATATGCCACATTAACACAATGAAGGATTAAAAAAATCACATGATCATTTCAGGGGATGCAGAAAAATAATTGATAAAATTCAATACCCTTTCATGATGAAAACTCTCAATAAACTAAGAATAAAGAGAAATTATCTCAACATAATGAAGGCCATATATGAAAAGCTGACAGCTAACCTTGTACTCAAGTGTGAAAATCTACTCTTTTCTCTTAAGAATAAAAAATAACTTTGATTTTAACATATATATATATTCATTAATTCTTTTTCAATATTTAATTATTATTTTGCCTAAATCTGTTTTTTATGAAATAGGTATTAAAGCACTTTTACTTCAGAGAATACTAGAACATATTTTACATGAGGTTATGATTGATTATTTAATCACAACTCTCATCTACAAAGAACTCAAAAGTGCTCTTTTATGTGAACTGAAACAAATGAGTAATTATTATAGTATTATAATTTTCTGAGCAGAGTATATATTTGAAAATGTTTGAAAATAATTTTATTTGAGAACTCTAAGGATGAGAAGAAAAACTCTTATCCAAGGAATCACAAAATTCATTGAATGAAAAAATATTATGGTTTACTTAAAATAATTTACTAGAACAAGCAAAAACAACAAAAACTAAAAGAATTAATGGGATATCAACTGTTTAAAAATATTTGAAACAAAATAATATACATTTTTTACTTTGACAATCCTTGACAATTCCAACTTCCCACAAAAAATTTTAAAGGGTCTTGATGCTGAAATACTAACGTGACTAGGTTACCCTAGGAACACAAAAAACAAATGACTTAGAATTATTCAAAATGTTTCACGTATAGACTATGATCTTATAATTAACAGTATGCTTTACATGGGGTTATCCAGAATCTACATTTCTTTCCAGATAAATTTTGAATTTGTATTATGTATACTCACATACTTATATTGAGACAATAATACCTAATATAGGAGGTAACATAACACAATAGAAAATATATAACATTTATTCCTCATAAAGGTCCAAGAAGTAATATTAGTTGAGTGAATTTACAAAAGAGGAAATTTGCAATCAGAGAATTTAAATATCTTATCCAAGATCACACAGCTAGTATGTGGTCAAAGCAAAATAAAATTTCAGATATTTTAATCGCAAAATTTTAATTTTTCCTCACTATGTCAAGTTTCAGAAATCACTATTTGGAATCAGAGGCAAGTCCAAAAAATGAACAGAGTTGTTGCAGATCCTCATCAGTAAGGAAAGAATGAATTTTATACACAAAAATAAGACAGTGTACTTAGCCTACTAGGCATTCTGAAACCTCTTCAACTTATGAATCACAGATGATAAACAGTTTAGCCCAATGAAAGGATGGAGGAGGACCCTTGTAAATGTGTCTCATAACTGGCACAGAGTGCTAATGGAGCACTTCTTCCAAAAACTTTAATTTGCTTTCTTCTACACCACTGGTCCTGATGACTTTTCCTTCCCATCCAGAGGATTTCTGTTGCAGTAATCAACATGTTCCTCTCTGTCCCAGGAAAACAATCCCCATGTGGTGGTTTGAACAGCCAGGGAGCTAGGAAGATAAGACAGTACCCTCAGAGCACACACTTCATGAAATATTTATATTGGAGGAAACTGATAAAAACTTCAATTAAAAAATCATTTAAGGAATTTCAAGTCCAGCACAAACACACAAAAACAAAGAGCCTTTCTGCATCTAGTATTAAAACCGTATTTGCAAATAAATTGAAGGAAAGAAATAGTGTTAGACATTGAGGTGAATGACATATTTCATAAAACAGAAAAAAGGTTAAAATTATGAGGGCATATATAAGAGACTGAAGACTAATGTTAATAAATTAATATTTAAATAGCATAAGTTTAAGAAAAAGAAGAAATAATTGACCAAATGATAGAAGTAAATGTTCTTGAAATCAAAAAAAAAAAAAAAAAAGACCTGAATTTTCCAAATGAAAGGGCTTACTACTTTTCAGGCTGCATTGATAATAGTAACAAAATAATAATAAGAAGAATATCAACAGTTGCAATAATGATTTTTTTATAGAATATACTTTTATAGCACTTACTATGTATCAAGCACAGCTCTAAGTATTTTCCATATACTAACTCACTTAACGTATGTCCAGGATTGGGATGGCAGGATTATGGTAACTCTATTTTTATCTTTTTAAGGAAACTCCATACTGTTTTCCATAGTGACTGTTCCAATTTACATTCCCACAAACAGTGAAGGAGGGTTCCTTTTTCTACACAACCTCTCCAACATTTATTATTTTTAGACTTTTTGGTGATGGCCATTCTGACTAGAGTGAGGTGATACCTCAATGTAGCTTTGATTTGCATTTCTCTAATAATTAGCGATGTTGAGCATTTTTTCACTTGCCTGTTGCTCAACTGTATGTCTTCTTTGGAGAAATGTCTATTTAGGTCTTCTGCCAATTTTTTAATTAGGTCGTTTGATTCTTTGATATTGAGCTGTATGATATTTGGTATATTTTGGAAATTAATCCCTTGTCATTTGCATCGTTTTTAAATATTTTCTCCCATTGTAATCCCACTCCTGAGCATGTATCTGGAGAAAACTCAAATTCAAAAAGATACATATACCCCAATGTTCATAGCAGCACTATTATAATGTTCAAGACATGGAAGGAACCTAAATGTACATCAACAGATAAATGGATAAAAAAGATGGGCTATATATATTTTTTTTCTTGAGACAACTGTTCAAGATAAGGAGAGTTTAATTTCTATGGTTATAGCAGTTTTATCTTGTTCAGAAGACAAAGTTTAGTAATCCTAGGAAACAAAAAGTTTTTTTGTGGCCAAGTCTTGGTGAAAAGTATAAAGTTCTCTCCAGTTTATTTGCTTTTTTCCCCTAAATTTACATGTTTAAATGAGCAATTCTCCCTTCCACTCACCAATTGAATACCGAGAATGTTATTTAAAATTTCATGTATTTCATTAATATGTGTACAAAACAGACCATTTTTGTTTAAAAAATTGATTTAAAATTTAAAATGTACACTAAATTCTCAGTTTTTAAATAATTTGATGAAGGGTATGTGAAAATGAAGAAGACAAGAAATTGGAATTTTTCTTTTTTAAAATTATGTTCATTTAACATAGGTTATGAATGCTTTCAAAATTTGGGTATATGGGGGCTTCCCTGGTGGTGCAGTGGCTGAGAATCTGCCTGCTAATGCAGGGGACACGGGTTCGAGCCCTGGTCTGGGAAGATCCCACATGCCACGGAGCGACTAGGCCCGTGAGCCACAACTGCTGAGCCTGTGCGTCTGGAGCCTGTGCTCCGCAACGAGAGAGGCCCGCACACCACAATGAAGAGTGGCCCCCGCTTGCCGCAACTAGAGGAAGCTCTCGCACAGAAACTAAGACCCAACACAGCCAAATAAATAAATAATAATTAAAGATGCTAATAATTAAAAAAAAAAAAATTTGGGTATATGATAACTATACTTGGAGCTATGTTATAAAATTTTATTCCTGCTGACCTGGTCATTTTCCATGCCTTCTATACAATTATATAAAAGATAGTTAATCTCAAAGACTGAGATAAAGATTTCTCTCAACACTGCTCTGGGACAAGAATTATATTAGAGACTAAAGATAAAGTGTTAGTTATCTTTAGTTAGTTAGATAAAATTCCAGAATTTTAACTTCCAAAAAGAATACTGAAATTAAATTTTTCTTTAAAAATAAAAATGTAGATTAATTGGCTAGAATACCACCATTTCTTCCCTTATAAGTATGCATGAAATACAGCCATATTTTTATTTAGAGGGGGAAAAATACAGAAGTCAGCATCTTATCTGACTCATCTCCCCTACTCTATTTGCTTCACTCACCTTGGCCTCAGCATTCTACCGCAGGCAAGGCACAGTGTAGGTTCCCTCGTGACATCACCTAGAGTAAAAATGATTGATGGGCAAGGAGAACACTCTGTTTTGAAAACTAAATTTCCTAAAAGTTTGAATTTAGTGGAGAATAAATGAAAAACAAAGACAAAAGGACAGAAATACCATCAGGCTAACAGGTGTTATTTAATGTTTCAATTTCTGTCTTTTTCTCATTTACCAATTCAGAGTAGACATTCACTGTTGGTGTCCTCCCGTGGGTTTGCCTGTCCTTTTTATGGTGTTTTACCTGCTTTTTACTTCCTGTTTTCATCAAGAGTTTGTATAAATTGTTTCTCAGTGTGTTCTCTTTTATTTTCATGTATGGTTTTCTCAATATTCTGCCTATTAATTCTTCTATATTAAGGCCTCTCACAGTGAGAGTGTGAAAGAGGTGTCTGATCAGTCTCTATTTTAATTGGAAGAACTCTTTAACCACTTTCTGAAACCTCCTACTATCATGGAATATTCTTTTTACTATTGGGTAATAGCATCGGTTTTCTTTTCCCATTCTTTGTTCAACCATTTCAGTTCAGACAGACATTCTAAATTTTATTTTTTTGTAATGTGTTTAAACATTAAAATGGAAGATAAAATGTATCTGCCCTGCTGCATGGACTCAATTGTATTCTTTTGACATTAATTACATTTTACATGACCACAAACACATACTGTACTCAGAATGTGCTTCTTTGAGCTTTCTTTCATAGAGGGTAATTATAAAATAATGAAATTTAAATGAAGCATAGTCAATTTAAGTATACAATGTGTGAAAAAAAAAAAAAGAAGAGAGAGTCATTTGTCTCTTTACTAACTACCTCCTATGGATACAGATGGATGTTTGTTCTGGTTTTTCAGGTACTCTTATTTCCAATTTATATTCTCAGTGATAACGATGGTACAGGCATGCTCATCACTAATTACAAAATAAATTACGTTAAGCAAATATTTACTGTGTGCTTTGTATGTGAGGGAAAATAATAGAAAGAAAATAATTTGTTTAGATAGAGGGTATGTGCTTCATTCTTAATTTGACTAAGTCAAATCTCACCATGGGTAGATCATAAATGCACCCAGGTGAGGATTTTATAAGTTGGAAGATTCAGCATTATAAAAATGTGAATATCCTCCCAAGCTGATCTAAAATTAATTCAATCCTAGTCAAAATTGTATAGCAACGCTAAAAACATTTTTTGGTCGAAATTAATAAATTCTAAATTTTACATGGACAATAAAGTTTCAAAGAATAACCAAGAAAATCTTAAAGAAGAATCAAGTGGGAATATTTACACAAACAGGTATCAAGGTTATAATAAAACTGTGACAATTAAGACAGTGTAGTATGAATGTAAAGATAGATAAATAGACAAATGGCATATAATTGAAACAAATGCAAAGATATAAAGCTGCAATTTAAGAAAAAGTTCAAGGGAAAAGAAAAGTTTTTCATTAAATTAATTAGGATCAATCTGGATATGAATATGGGAGAAAATAAATGTTGACCCCTAAATAATACCACATCAGAAAATAATAATAATTGAATATTTTAAATCTAGATGTGAAAGACAAAACCATATAGCTTTTAGAAATAACAAGAGACTATCTAATGAGCTTTGTTTGGGTTAATATACTTTGAAAAGGAAATACACACACATGCACACACATACTAACAATAAAGGGAAATACTGATAAATTGAACTTCATTAGAATTCAGAGTTTCTGTTCACCAAAATATCACAATTAAGAAACTGAAAATTCAAACCAAGACTGGAAGAAGATATTTGCATTATATATGTGTGACAAAGAACTCACAACCAGATTACATTAAAAGAAACAAAACTTTTACTAATTAATACAAAAAAGCAGGCAGTCGTTTTTTGTTAATGGGCAAAAGTTTTCAACAGACACTTTAAAAGATATGTAAGTGGTAAACTAACATTTTAAAAATTGTTTAACAGCGTTAGTCACCAGAGATGTGCAAAATAATGTCCAATACCTTTTTAACATTACTCTCTTTATATATACATATTTTACTATTCTGAAAGCAAACATGTTTCTGGTTCAAGGCAGACTATCATCACTTACAACAATAACCACATCATTTCTCCACACTCCTTTCTCCCCATTCAAGATAGTGCAATGACAGTCAGTCAATGATAGTGCAATGACTGTATACCTGTGCATACAGTAAGGGAGTATCATAAACAAAAGGAGAGGAACCCCATAATTATCAGTCTGGGAGTTTCAATAGCCTACATGCTATCTTCCCTCCTCTCCTGAGAAGAGAAGAATAAGCTGTCTTTGTCATGTTTTAGTCAGTTGAAATTGAAGAGCATAGTTCAACCAAACAGGGGACAAGGAGGATGAAAAGACAATTTGGCCCTATCGTTATATCAATTTCTTTGCTCAGCAAGCTGTGCCTATAAAAAAAAAAAGAATGAAAACATTCATATAGCACGGTTTCACTGACAGTACCACAGTGATGTTGCTAAACACCCATGAGAATGAATGAAATTATAAAAACAAAACAAAAAAAACTTGCTGTTAATTAATGTTATCAAGGATGTGAAGTAATTGAGACTGTTGTTCTGCTGCTAGACCAGAAATTATTACAATCAATTTGGAGAACTCTTTGGCAGTACCCCCCAAAGATATTACAACTTTAGAATTCCCAATGAAAATAATGTGTATACATGTTTATCAAAAACATATACTAGAATATTCATAGAAGTATTGTTTTTAATAGCCCTAAATTGGAAAGGGCCCAGATACCCATCAATAGTAGCATGGTTACATAAATTGTGGTCTAGTCATACAATAAAATTTTCTAAAGTAATGCAAGTGCATGAACTGCTGCTAAAGATAAAAATATGAAGGAATCTCAGAAATATTATTTTGGTGTATAAGTACTCTGTTTTTGTGCCAGTACCATACTGTTTTGATTACTGTGCTTTGTAGTATAGTCTGAAGTCAGGGAGCTTGGTGATTCCTCCAGCTCTGTTCTTTCTCAAGATTGTTTTGGCTATTCGAGGTCTTTTGTGTTTCCATATAAATTTTAAAATTATTTGTTCTAGTTCTGTGAAAAATGCCATTGGTATTTTGATAGGGATTGCACTGAATCTGTAGATTGCCTTGGGTAGTATGGTCATTTTCACAATATTAATTCTTCCAATCCAAGAACACAGTATATCTTTCCACATCTGTTTGTGTTATCTTCAGTTTCTTTCATCAGTGTCTTATAGTTTTCCAAGTACAGGTCTTTTGCCTCGTTAGATACGTTTATTCCTAGGTATTTTATTATTTTTGATGTGATAGTAAATGGGAGTCTTTCCTTGATTTCTCTTTCTGATAGTTCATTGTTAGTGTATAGAAATGCGACAGATTTATTAATTTTGAATTCTGCAACTTCACTGAATTCATTGATGAGCTCTAGTAATTTCTGGTGGCATCTTTAGGATTTTCTATATATAGTTTTTTATCATGTGCAAACAGTGACGGTTTTACTTCTTCTTTTCCAATTTGGATTCCCTTTATTTCTTTTTCTTGAATGTTATTGCAGCAACATGTGAACTTGGAGGGCATTATACTAAGTTAAGTAAGTCAGACAGAGAAAGACAAATACTGTATGATATCACTTATATGAGGAATCTAAAAATAAAACAAACTAATGAATATAATAGAAAAGAAGCAGACTCACATATATAGAGAAAAAACTAGTGGTTACCAGTGGGGAGAGGGAAGCAGGGTGGGGTAATACAGGGTTAGGGGAGTAA
Organism: Balaenoptera ricei; assembly: GCF_028023285.1. Taxonomy (NCBI): domain Eukaryota; kingdom Metazoa; phylum Chordata; class Mammalia; order Artiodactyla; family Balaenopteridae; genus Balaenoptera; species Balaenoptera ricei. Next base: position 58,901,921 of record NC_082642.1, read on the forward strand.
GAGATACAAACTATTAGGTATAAAGTAAGCTACAAGGATATATTGTACAACACAGGGAATATAGCCAATATTTTATAATAACTATAAGTGGAGTATAACCTTTAAAAATTGTGAATCACTATATTGTACACCTGTAAGTAATATAACATTTTACAGCAACTATACATCAGTTTAAAAACACATTAAAAAAAAAGAACTAATATAATGGTAGTTTAATGTGCCATCAATCTTTATACCAAAAACTAAGGATATTTTGCTTATAAAATGAAGTATTATGCAACCATTGAAATAAGGAAAAAAGTGTACTGGCATAAAAATATTTTCAAGATATGTGTTGTAAAGTGAGAAAATGTAAATGAATGGTATGTATAGTCTGACATGAGCAAATAAAATATACAGTATGATTTGAGAATTATATGTATACCTCATGCATTATCGTTCTTTATGCAAAGATGGTGTTTAGAAGGATAAGCAGGAAATTTTTAAAAGGCAGAATGGTGTAGTGCCTGGAATTGTGGCCTTGAGAGTCACAACATCTGGGTTTAAACAATTCAACAACTACTCACTGTGTAAAATAACAATGTTTCAAATATTATTGTACTAGTTACTTTAACTCTCAATTGCTTGGTTTAAACATAAATATTGGGAATAATAATATTTAACATTGGCACAAGTTTTTTTGTTTTTGTTTTGGGTTTTTTTGGTTTTTTGCTTAAGAGGCTAAAATATAGGATAGTGTCTGATACATTATAAGTTGTTATAATTTTTATATTATAAATTATACTGATTATATATATTTTATGTAATAATTATTATTACTGTTATATTAACAATAACAATCCCTTGGGAAGGAAGTTAATTGAGCCAGGGAAAAAAACCTCCAAGTGTCATATGCAGGATTTAATGATCAGAGTAGCAGAACTACAGAGAATGTTGAATTTTCAACTGTGCCATGTCTATTATGCCAAGGTAAAGTGTATGATTGAAAAAGACAATGTCTCTGAGACCTGAGATGGGAACTTGGAAACCAATTCACAGAATCTCCCAAACCTTTTGAATATACTGAAGTGGCCCACTTTTCCCCATTAGAAGCTAGCACTTCTCCTTACCTGAACATGATGCATAGGGCAGTTACTTGTTTCTCTCTCAGAATATATATTCACAACCTGCCTGGAAAATCAGCAACTTAGAATATGTAACAGAGTAATCTATTTAAAAAAGAACTGGGCTTGCCAAGGGAGGAAAGGACCTATACATTCAAAGAGTTGCAGAACCTAGCTAAGTGTAAATGGACACTTGGCCAATGGCAAATGGTTGACTGGTTGATAAGAGTCTTGGAATGAAAGACAATAGTAGTTGGGGACAGGAGATCTTGGGACGAGACATATGGATTGACATATGAGAAGGCATGTAGTATTGATATAAAGGTATTTGTGTTGCCCATGAATGCCCAACAGAAAGCACCTACTAAAGAAGGAACACTAAGTAACCAAGTAAGCAGAATAACTCATCCAGCTGATGTCAGCCGTCCCCTTTGCCTTTGTATTTATTGTGCTTACCCACCCCAGTTCTACAAAAATGGACTCATAGATGGAGTAGCCACAGTGCTAGAAATGGGCATTATGCATGGGTCCCAATCCCATGGGAACCCACATAGACAAATTGATACAGATATTGCCGCTGCTCAGTGTTCAACATGCCAGTAAAAGAGACCAAAACTACGCCCCAAATATGGCATCATATCTCAAAGGAACCAATCAGTCTTTGGGTGGCATATTGGACTCAGAATCCTTCCAACATGGAGATGGCAGAAATCCATCTTCACTGGAATAAACACATATTCCACATTATCCTTTGCTTTTTTTGATTACAGGACCTTGGTCAGCACCACTCTATGAAGCCTAGAGTGTTTGCTCCATCAAAATAAGATCTGACTGTTCCCAAAAGTACTCCTTTATAAATCTGCTGCATACAAATATCTGTCATCAAGTTTGTTTCCCTTGGAACCTGCCCCAATACAGTACCCTTAAGCACATAATATTAAAACTGTCAAGAAACAAGGGCAAACAGAAATTATAAAAGCCACTACAGAAGTAAACAAACAAACAGAAACAAACAAAAAACCCAACTATTATCTTCAAAGTAGCAATAAGAAGACTGACAGCTAACTTCTAAACAGGAAAGATGGAAGGCAAAAATAAATGAAACATCTTTAAAGTGCTGAAAGGAAATCTGTCAGTGTAGACTATCACACCCAGAGAAAATAATAGTCAAATGTAAAGGTGAAATAAAGTCATTTTCAGGAAAACATAAACTGAGGGATTTGTTGCCAGTAATCTTCACTGAAAGAAAAACAAATAAATAAATATAGGAAGTTGCTCCGGAACAAGAACAATGATCCCAGGCAGAAGCTTGAATGTGCAAGAGAAAATAGAAACTGGAAAAAGAGCTTAGCAGGATAAATATGGTATAATAAAAAGGAGTAATCCAAAAGAAGGCAAAAAAGAAAAAAACAGACATTCAAAATCATAGATATTTTTAACAATAAATGGTAGTTTAACAGTCCTCTGTGTTTTGGATTTTCTTTCTTTGTGTGTGAAGATTGGGAGGGAGTCATTAAGCTCACCATTAGGAGAACATTAAAGTATTTTCAATTACTGAGAATTTTGGAATAAGGGCTACCAAAATTAAGAAAGGAAATAAGAAATTTCACTGTCCCTATGTCAAAATTCTTAAGGAATGAGGAATATGAGTTTTAAGTTTCAAAATAATTCATGGAATAGGACATTTTGACATAATAAAATGGATATAGGAAATACTAAGTGAGGAGTATGATTTCTATAACTGAAATAATTAAATGACAGAGATAGAAGACCATGAAAAGAAACACTCTATAACTGTGGGAGAATTCAGTGAACATTAAACACAAAAGAAGTCCACAATGAGGTAAGAGGCTTGAACCAGAAGGTAAAATCATTTTCTTTTGTCTTGATAGGAAAAGCAATGGCAGCTGGATAAAATTGTAACTAGTGAATTAGTTAAGTTAGATTCTGGCAAAAACTTATTGACCCTGTGCAAACACTGAAAATCAATTGCAAGTTCATGAATAAAATTTGGTGTAGCAATGGTTTCTAGCATATGATACTGAGTGAAAGGATTTTAAAATAGTTTTTCTTTAAAAAATAATACCGATTGCAGAGGAACTTCAGTGTAGACTGATCTCAGAAAATCTCTATTCCAGATAACAATATGAATAGCTTCCCTTATTTCACCATGCCCACAAAGAAAAGGAGAATGAAGCAGGACTAATAAAGGTAGTTAATGATATTATCCTCCTTATAGTGGCTTTTCACATATTTATAGACAGCATTATGCAGAAAGCATAGATAGATAGAGGGAAAAATAATTCCCTCTTCATAAGAAAGCATAGAGAGTAATGATCTCCCAGGAGAAGATGATCTTTATTAGAAAAATAGCTCTCCAAACCAAATTATGTCCTTTGTCCATGGGTAAAAATTCCTTACCCTAAGAAGTAAATTCACAAAAATCATGAAAATAGACTCTACATTTTTTCCACAGCAGAATTTAAAATATTCTGAGGAAATTCATAATAACTATGGTAGAGGTTACCAATGCTCACTTCTTAAGGTAACAACCACACTACATTTCTCATTCTTGAATCAAAATTACTACGTGACTAGTTTTCAACAATGCAGTGTAAGTGGAAGTATCATTTCTAGGCTGAGGTGCTGAAAAGTGGGAATGTCTTCACCAATTTGTTTTGGGTTTTTTGTTTGTTTCAATCCACTAACTAAATGGAGAGGACCCTGAGGACCTTGATGAGCAGAGAGCTACAAAAATGGAAGAAGTTTGGTTTCTGAGTTATGGCTTAAATTCAAGTAATTCATGAGAAACATTCACACATAAATATCCCTCTGGGTAGTTACATGAGAAAAAAATACATTACATTTTTTACATGCTATGGCACCAAGAGTTTAGACTTTATCTGTTATACCATCTAGTTAGTATTCCTGACTCTCACTAATAAGCAATTAAATCTTTTTTTCTCTTAAGTCCGTCTCTCTATGTGCATAAATAACATGTAAAAATTGTTTAATTCCTTCCCAAAACATTTGTGGGTTTTCTTTGTTACCTGACAAACACATCCAATTAAAATAATAATTATCTTGAGTATTTAATGGTGTGCAAGCCAACAAACATTTCTGGTGGATAATGGATATTATACCAAGTTTCAGCTCTCAATAAATTCATAGGCTAGTGGAAGAGAGTATAAAATAGATAGGTGCCCCTAATAAAAGGAAAAATAAAATACTAGCTGTCACAGAGGTTCAGTTAATGTAAATTGGAAACAAACTTCTAAATGGTGTCTACTTGGATATGTAGATGTCAGATCAGGATATATAAGGTTCGAAAAATGCTTATTTTAAATAATTAATTGTATTTGTAAGTCCACAAAATTTGTCACAATACAAGGTAGACAACTACTATCTCTTTACTGAATTAGAGTTCGGGCATTAGTTTGCATATATGTCATAAATATCTATTATTTATATTAATTTAGATTGGATAATACTCATTTAGTGTCCTTATTTTTTACAAGATTATTTTTATCTTTGAAATTAAATACTTTTATATTTATATTCTCAAAAAAGTTATGGCAGAGAAAATTATAATACATGCAAATAATGAGGATTTATCAAAAAGGAATAACAAAATTCAGTCATACCATGATAAATTATGTGTATACTTTGGTTTGGTTAATTGAATTTTACCAAAGTAAAAGATAATTTTCTCTTGGTTTAATTCCATTTTAATTTTTTTGTAAGGGAAATAAAGGTTATTTAAAGTGACTGATGAACTTGCTGTGAAATGAAACTTAGAGATAATTTGCAAAATTAGTAGTTCAAATTTAGGAAAACAATACAGTTAGGTACAATACAATGCAGTATACTCCTACACAAAGTCAGCTATGCAGTTATTTGGTGGCAATAAAGATCTTTAAATTTCAGTTAACTCATTATCTTTTGCTGGTTATGCTAATGTAAATTCTAGTATCTTGAAAATATTTTCTCCTAATTTTTAAGATTTGTTTTAAAAAATATTTTCAATTAAAATCCTGGATAATTTTGTACATGCCAAAAATTGTTGAAAATTTTTAAGTGTTCTTAGTTTCCAGAAAATATTTAAAAAGATATTTTTCTGTATCATTTAAATTTGAAGGCAAACTGGTTCTTTGTATATATCTATACATATATATATAATCATATATGTATATATGATTAAATCAAATATTTCTATTTAACAAATGAAACTGGTTTTAGGAAGACACCTCATAGAGCACACTGTTTTTTAGGAACTAGTTGAATGACACCTTTTTCAGTTGAGCTTAGGAGTTGGAAATACAATGGCAATACAAGTTTAAGTTCTGTCATCACTTTCAATGACTTTAGAATTCTGATCCTCTAATTGCCTTGCCACCTTAATAAAAGAAGAAAACAATTTCTTCTAAATATAATTTTATTTGTTTGAATTAACTTTATGTTTTGAATTTTATTTGCTAGAATAGCATTATTATACATATTTTAATATAAAATTAAATTTTTAAAAGAAATTCTCAGTGTTAAAAATTTTAGATGTCATTTGGTTTGTCCTAAAACAGTCTAGAAATCAAGTTAATTAATTGAAAGTTATTTTTAGATATAGAAATTGATATGCAAGTTAATATATTTCAAATATATAAAATAAAATTTTAAAAGACATGCCATTCTGTTAGCTGTAAGATAGTTTATTAAATGGAAAGTTGCTGGTTGTGTTTTTCTTTATTATTTATTTGCTTTTGCTTCTATGGGTTGGGAAACACTCAACAATGGTATACCAGAATACAGAATAACAAGAAACTTGGCATTATTTCTAGAATGGTCCAAATTAAATATGTTCCAGTAAAATGGCATTTGTCCTTTTTGTAAACTGGAAAGCATCTAAAGTAGTATTTTTAAAATTCTATTTTCCTGAAATATATTAATGTAAAAAAGCATTCATATTTACTATATAACTTTAAATTTATAATCTTTTTTATTCTTTCCAATACATCTTATATAGATGGAGGCTAAATGTATAAATTTATTTGAAATAAAATTATAAGTTCTATAAACTTAGTGGATTATTTATTTTCTAACAATTTAAAAGTTATATTAAAAATGCATGTTCCAAAATTCCTATCAGTTTACTGATTAAGAATAAAAATCCAGAAAATGCAGTATTTATTTGAGAAAAAAAATTTTTGAGGGGAAACCTAGGTAAACAGCAATGGGAGGCATACAGACAGGGGCAGGAAGTACAGAAAGATTTCACACTCATCTGGTCAAAATTGTTCAGCTATTTTTACTTGTCTAATAATTGTTATGTAAATTTCCAGAGCTTCCGTTCTCTTATCTGCAAAATAAGAAGTCAGAATTATACGGTGTACAAGTTTCCAATTATGATTTGATTCATACATAAAAATTATTCAGTATTGTTTTTCTTGCCCTTAGTAGTCACTGTGCTTTTAAATATAGCAGTATATAATTCACTATTATTGTGTAACAAACTTAATGACTTAAAAACAACATAATTTAGTAGCTCAGCTCTGCAGGTCAGTAGTCTGGGTCCGGCATAACTGGGTTTTCTGTTGAGGCTCACACAAGGCTGTGATCCAGCTAAGTGTTGGCCATATTGTTGTTCTCATCTAGAGTTTGGGATTCTCTTCCAAGTTCATTCAAGTTGTTGGCAGAATTGTTTCTTGTAGCCCTAGGAATGAGGTCCCTGTTTCATTACTGGCTGTTAGCCAATGGTCATTTTCCACTCCCAGAGGCAATCTACATTCCTTGCCATGTGGCCTCCTCCAACTTAAAAGCTAGTAATAGAAAAACTCCCTCACACTGAATCTATCTCATGTTTAGAATCTGACTTTGAATCTCTCACCAGGAAGAGTTTGACCCTTATAGGGTTAACCTGATTAAGAGAAGCTCACCAAGGAAAATCTTCTCTATCTTAAGGTCAACTGCTTTAAGACCTTAATTACATCTACAAAATACCATTATAGCAGCACTTAGATTATTATTTAATTGAATGTCTGACAAAAGGTGTTCCCCAGTGGGATGGGAATCTTGGGACACATCTTAGAATTCTGCTTATCACAAAAAGTGAACATGTCAGTCTCAATCTCTTCTTTCATAATATATGCAATCAAGTTTGGGAAAAAAATCAATGCCCAAATAATGACCTAAATTTATGTTTGATAAATGTTAAATAGAAGAAGTACGTTGCTTTGAGTGCAGTTACTCAAGATCATCTTAACTGAACAACGCAATCGAGCTATCCACTTGCACCAAGAGCATAGCCTGTCTTTAAGTTTCAATTGAGGGCATGCATGTTCCTAAATCTTTCTTTGCTCAACATTTCTCCCACAAACTTAACATGGTATTTGGATGTTGCTCTGGCTATTCTCCATTTATTTCTAAAAATGTGCCTCCCCTTCTTTTTGTCTGATACTTTGCTTAGCCTTCTCACCTTCCCCAGGAAGAGAAAATTTATAGGCTGTTTTGCTGGGTTCATTACCCTCTGTCTTCTGGTTGGATTTGACCAGTGGTAGATATAAGCAAGAGACCAGAGGTGGTAGGATAGTGATGTTGGGGTACTTATTCTTCCTCTCTGCTGGTCTGTAGTTTGACACAGTTCCTTTCCAGGGGATTGCTCCTATAATTATAGCTCTGTCTCTCTGGGCAACAGTAATGGTTCCTTCTTTTTCCTTCAATCTAGACATAGTAATGACTCCCTGTTATTTCTGACCTTGGGGTCATTTTTCATCTCTTTCATTTTCCTTACCATTACCCAAATATTATAAATATGCCCCTCCTCAATTATCCTATTTAAGTATGGAATCTATTAGCTGATACTGTAACTGATATAAATGTTTTGTTACTAGCTAGCATTTTTTTGTCAACATACCCCCACTCCGATTTGTTTAGGATGGCAATGTGCTATGTAAATATGAGACCATGAAATATAGTTATAGCCAATGAGACATAATCAGATGGCCTTTTCTAGAAAACAGCTTACTTTTTTATTACAGATGACAATCATACCTTATTCTCCCTTCCTGCGTGTTCCTGCTTGGTTGGGAGGAGGAGACATGTAACCATAAAACCACAAGCATATGATAAAAGACTCAACCCCTACAGGTGAGAGTGAAAGATGGAAACAGTCTGAATTCCTAGTGGCAACTTTGAGCCACCATACTTGCTCTGAGCTTCATGATACAAATAAATCCCACTGTCAGTAGTATTTCTTTTTGTTTCCAGCTGGCTTATGAATGTATTCCTGACTCATACATCTCCCCACCCTGTTCCTTTCATGCTTCTTTGCATATAACAATGTCATCAGCAGATTAAGTAATGAAATATGTCTTTATGGAACATCTACTTTACTATTTCTGCAGCCCATGCTCAGAGCGCAGGCAGATAAAGTAGGTTTGCCTACTAGGTTTGCCCAAGAAGTTCTTGAACATGAAAGATCAAGTGGACCCTTTAGCATACACATTCCTGTAATTTCTTATTTTGGGTAGAAAACCCATCAAGACTCCTGTCCAGACCTTCTCATACTTTGCAAGAGTTTCATGTTCCTCAACCTCTAGCTTATAATTACTTTATTTACATTATTTTCATTCTATAACCAGGCAGTGGGGTGGCAAGTTCAGTGTGTTTTTATAAGATACATGTGGAATTCAACATTAATAAGAGTCTTAATACTATTTTATTAAAACTCCCCCTTTTGTTTTTGGGTCACCTCAAACTTCACACTTTTAGTTGCAAGAAAGCAAACCACGGCATGTCCCTGTTTTGATCTCTCTTCCATATCAACTTGATGGTCTGTCTATTTTGTCCTCAATTTGCTTTCTTAAACTCATTACATTTCTACCAAATATTCTTGTGGATTTTTTCCTCTGTTGCATGATTAATACAGTCTCTGATTCTCCTCTGATAAGTACTGGTCACTTTACATTTTATCTGTGACATTTTAATAGCTGATCTTCTTAGTGGCATTCAGAAAATTAGCTGAACAAAAACCAACTTTTTAAAAAAATTTCCAGGAAACTTTTATTCCTTTACCCACAATTGAGGCCATAGGAGCAATCAAAGATTTGATCAGACATTTGCCTTTATATAGGTTGTGATTGTCATGCAGGCTTGGAGTAATTAAGACTGAGAAAGTTTTTCAGCATATAGGGGAAGAAATGGATTTGAGAGAGAGCAACAAGGAAGAACAAGCAAGATGATAGTGAGTTTTATTTTACTAACATAGGGGGAGAAGGAATCTCATGATACATGATGTCTGATAATCAGTGATATTTGGTAGAGAAGAATCAAATTTGGCAAGGCAAAGATACTTTGAAATTAGAAGACTAGATCATAAGGTACCATGAGACTTTCTTTTATGGGATATTCTTTCATATAACATTCATATGGTTCTGATTTCTGAGGCTGAGCTTTGCTACAGATAATTAGGTTTTGAATGTGAATTACTGAGATGAGACAGCAGCAAGATAAAACAGTAAACCAAAAATTCAATATGAGAAACTGAAAGGGTCAGCTTGTTGAACTTGGTTACATTTTACTAATATGAAGAAAAGTAAAATCTGTTTCTGAAGTGATAAGGAAATGCTCAATAATATTTTTATAAATTTTTCATTTTCTCTCTCATTTTTATTATAGGAACAATTAAAACTGAAATTGCATTACCAGTATTATTGCCATTACAGTGATATTTCATAGATACTATTTGTGCTTTAGTATTGAGACATTAGAGTGATAAAAGGAAACAATAGCGTTTTAAGCTTTTGTGTAATAAAGACTTCATGCTTCTCTTCAAAGTTTGAGATTATTCTCACTAACAAAATTAAATAAAATGATGACGGGGAATTCTGTGACTGCTCTTATGCTTTTTCTGGTTTATTTGTACTTAGTGAAAGGTTTATATGAATACAGCAATTACACAACTTAGATTAACTTCCTCTTCTCTCCAAATGCAAGGCAGTTCCATTTGTCATATTCCTGTCACTTTCAGAGAAGTATGACACTAACATCAAAATTGTCCCCATTTGAGGCTTCCAATTCATGACTGGAAACATGCATTTATATCTTTAGGTGCTAGAAATAAGGATGAAACAGAAAGACAGAGGGGTAAATTGGAAGTGAAACCAGGGTGGCCCAAGGGAAGTCAGACAGGACTTAGTGATGAGATTAGAATGTGTGTCCTGAGACATATATCATAATCCCAGGCCTACACGAGCCTTGGAGCTGAAACTGAGCTGCTTAATCCACTACACTACCCTCCCTAGTGGAAGTTAAGCAGTGGGGTAAATGCTTAAACAAGACACAACTGTAAGCAACAAGTACAGTAGTAATACATTTTCTCTCTTTCTGTGTGTGTATATAAATATATACATATTTATTTATATATAAATATATACACATATACATGTATATATATTTATATATTTATTTAATAAATTTATAATTTAGTATATAAATATACATGTATTTATATATAAATAAAAATATATGTGTATATTTATATATTTATTTTTATATATAATTTTTTTTTTTTTTTTTTTTACTTGTAACCTAAAACATGCCCAAGATGAGCAGGACACATGTTCAGGTAGCTAGGGGATTTTATACTACTTGATCCCACCCCTACCTTTACCCAAACTAAAATGTGCTCTTGAGGTATAGGATTTTTATTTGTTGTGTTTATGGCAAACACTTCAGTGACTTACACAGAGTAAGTATTAGTAAATATTTGCTGAATGGTTAATGTTTTCCTTCCTGCTTTCTTTTTTATACAGGCAAATTATTTACAAAAAGACAAATATCTAGACATACTAAAAAAGACGCAGGAACGATGTCATGTCATGTAAACAAATTACAGATGCCCACAAATTTCTTACCAAATTTGATTACATTTAAAGTCTTTGTACATGAAAATGAAGAAGCATTATTCATTTCATATACAAAAGTTAATTTACTGACAACCTTACTCTAAAAGATAAGGATTAAAAGCTTTAATTTCAAAGTTACAGGTTTTATTGAAAGAGCTACATAGTCATTATTTTTAAGAAAAGTTATTTCATTCCTGAGAAATCGGATTTTTTTCATTTATAAGTATTTTTCAGTTTATGGATTTAAAATGGTCATTTTAGCAGCTCCATTTTAAAAAATTTTCTCTATACTTCCCAGTTCATTCTAGGCCCATACCTCTTTGTTAATAACAATAATAATAATAATAATACATAGTGTGGTTAAAATGTAATTCTGCTTTAAATACTAACCTCAGATAGATACTATTAGATATTTTCCCTCTTATTATCTCTCCCTTTGTAATTAATTTGTAAATAATTAATAAATTTAACATGCTGAGTAAAATTACACGATATAAAAATTTTAACTATGGTATGATCTTCAATAAGTTAATTCAATTTGGAAACAATACATGGAGAAAGCACAGACTATGAGAATGAAATCTGATTGTATTAAATTACTTTATATTCAATATGCTCACTTAGGCATGCACACCTTTTAATTTGAGGGCATTCATATTACAAAATTCACAAACTTAGAGCACTTATTTGAATGTGTTATTATTGTTTCTGCTAAAATTCTAGGAATAATACAGCTGGAAGAATTGCTTTATGACTGGAACATGAATAGACACTGTTAATTCAATGATAGTACCATGATTTAAACTAAATACGCTTTACCACTTACTTCAGAATAGCCACTGTTATGTCTGACTTACACTACCTTTTCTCAGTAAATCAGTTCAAAGGTGTCAGTTTTACCTATTAAATGGTCATGTCTAAATAGTTATGTCCAAGAGTACAATATCCATCATCTGTCCTCAGATTCACACAATCATTAATTTTAAGATTGATTGGTTACTGGCACACCAATTATGTCCATAGTTTTTCACATCTACTTTTCATCTTTGGAACACCCTGGCTCACAGCCATTAAGGTCAAAATCCTTTTGTTATGTACAGAGTAACTGCCTTTTCACTTATTTGAATCAGATAACACTTCTGCCATTTGAAAAATCAGAATTGAAAATATTAAAAATTAAAAAAAAAACACTTTAATTCAAAATCACTTAAGAAAATTAAATATGTTTTATATTCTCCCCTCTCCCCCGGCCTCTCTCTCTCTTTCTTTCTCTCTCTGCCCCCTCTTGACATTTTTCTAATCATTTTACATATGATAATAGTAGCACATGAAACCATATTTGTTTATGTTATGAAATAAATTTCATGTCCTAAGCAATGAATCTGATCGAAGAGTGTAACTGGAAATTTATGAAGTAGGCATCATTACTTAATGTGATATTTCATCAAGTGTTATAAACACTTACCATATATTATGACAGAAGGGTCAGCTTTCTAATAGACTGTTTTAGTCATACAGGAAATATTACTTTGGCAAATGAGCTAATATAAACATGATTTTAAGTAAAAAATTTTTCCTGAGGGGGATGAAGCTTCAAACTTTTCTGTTTCAGTCTATCTTAATTATGATGTGAGAGTATAACTAGTTCTGAGCAACAGCTCATGCTTTTGCCAGTATATGAGTCTCGGAAAGTTACTTAATGTATCATAGTCCTTACGTTATATATGTCATACACATTTGAAAGACATGGTTTGTTTCATCTTTAAATATTTGGTTAGAAGAGCAATCAAACTAAATGAAATGACACTATTTATAGAAAATAGCTTTATAAAGAGGTAACCAAATACAAAAATTTATTACTAAGTGAGAAAAGATTAGTAGATGTAAGCAATATATTTTGGGGCAATGTGACCTACCACTCTCGGACTTTTTCTATATTATTTTCCATCAATTAGGTTTTCGCCTCTATATACTCTTCTCTTTTGCATTTATTATTATTTTTTAATTTTTCCAGGAAAATGTCTCTACATTATTTTGTATATGTATTATCTGATTCTGTAAGTCTTAGAGTTCAGTGGGAGAAATAAAAAATGAAACCAGCAGTAATAATAAGTCAACTTAAGCATACTAAAGATTATTTCAAATATTACATGGCATGAGAATCCACAAAATATACAAAAGATACTACAGAAAACCAAATTAGTAATATAGAGGACAGGATTGAGAAAATCACATAGAGTAAAACAGAAAGTTTTATTTTCTGGAAAGTTTTATTTTCAGAAGAAAGTTTATTTTCTGGAACAGAGCTTTGAAAATACGCTCTTCGTCTATATCCTAAATGCTCTATTCACCTCAAACTTTTTATCGTTTTGTGTCTTCAAAATTTATATATGGATTTTCCAATTTTAATTACTTATTCTAGAGAGAAGACATAGGTAAAATTGCTATTTATTTTAAAAGTATGTAAGTGATTTACTTTGCAGTCTCTTTCTGGTATAATCGAATATCATTATCAAAACCCAGGGGCAATGATTCATATTACTATATCTCTCATTTACTATACTGAGGAGTTAGGAGGAAGATCTGGAGCTCAGGAGAGGAAAAATTCATCTTAGTACTATTTCCTAAATCTCAAAAGTGAGATTTCTTCAGTGTCTCTTTTGCTTGGCCTGTTGTCTAAGTTCATAGTAATCATCTATCTAGCCTCTTAATTTGAGCCTCTGACCACCTGGTCACAAGTTATTGTCCATGAAATTACAGTTTATTTTCTGTTTTTATTTAATGGAAATTTTGCTTTTAAACCAATACACATTTTTAATAAAGTGAAGAAGATGTAAAAAACAATGTTATTTTTCAATCATTAGGTAGAATTATTTCTCCAGATTCTTTTTCTATATTTTTCTATTTTCATTAAAAGTTGTTTTTCATAATAATGCCCCCACCAAAGGAAAATAAGATACTAGATTAATGGCAGTTTCATATATTTTAAAGAAATATTTTTAGCTCTAATATTTAGCAATTATTAATAATCATAGTCTGATAATATAACATGTTTTTTAAGACTTTCAGAATTGATTCCCCAATATATTTTTATCAACATATTAATTACAGTCCTATTAAAATGATCCTATTATGTCAGCATATTTTACATGTCTACTCTTATGTAGAAATATAGGCAGAATGCATTTTCAATGAATAGCAAAATGTGGTATTTCATATTTCATAGAGCAGAAAGTAAAAATTAAGTGTTGTATGGAGTCCTGATGTTGAGATAAACTATGACGTAGATTTCTATATAATGTAAATCCTATGTTTTTTTTTTTTACCATAGCGCTAATATTACTGATGTTCAAGCTAACTACAGCTTCATCAGTAACTGATTCTTTTTTTCTTGTCAAAGCCAATTTGATATCTGAATAAATATATTTGCAAATTACTTTGTATTTAGTGACCATTAGTAATTTCTGAAACTGGGCTTTATAAAAAGGCAAAGATTTAAAAGTCCCCACATTTAAAATTTTGTATTTGAGTTCAATTTTTTTAAATCTAGCACACATTTGTAATAATTATATTGCTAAACAGATAAATAACAAAACACTTTGTCTTCCCTCTATAGCTCTTTAAATTTGTTCATATCAAAAAATAATTGTTCTAAACTGGCAATAACACTGCTGCATATCATATAGCAGAGTTAAAAGACAGGAGTTTTGGAAACAAATTACTTCACAGATAATGAGGTACTAAAGCTTGTTTGTTGTCACTGTTCTAACCAGGAATGTGGAGTAATTTTACTATGGCTAAAATATGAATGAAACATGTGACAAGTTAAAAAGTCTGGTTAATACTCTGAAATTGCATTGAATTCCCAAATATTTATTTTTATGCTTCAAAATATAGAATTTGAAAACAACTATCTGTCATGTATTAAACAAACCAAGAAGTCAGATTTTACCATTTTACTCTTTTAAATAGTTGAAATACTTTTCTTTTGCCATTCAGTAATTTACGTAACAGTTTAAAGCTATTACATGAACCTGATTTTAGTGCTATGACCACTAATTAGAAAATCCATGAGAAAATACTAGGAACAATCTCATTTAATGTTACTTTAATATATGTTACACTTTTATAACTACCAACAGCAGGGTGTATACAGAGCTTAAATGTCTCCTCACAAATTACTTAATAACTTCAAAAGTAAATATGTAGTAACTACAGAGAAACCAGATGACACTCTATCTATGATCAAGTTAACATAACCAATAATGGACAAACAGGTATATATGCCTGAAAATGTGATACTCTGAGAAGGAATAATCAATATTATATTATTGTAACCAAAAATACATAGCCTGTACCAAATAATGAGGAAGAAAGTCAGAAAACGACCAATTTCAAACTGAAATAATTGGTATGGCAAATGCTAAGACAAACATTGAAACACAGAGGAAAGTTTTCAGATTAAGGGAAACAAAATGGCAAACAATAGCAAGTTTTTGGTTTTGTTTTTGTTTTTAACCCTGACTGACTCCTTTACGGGAAAAGCAAAGAAACAAAATCCTTTATAGGATATTATTGTGAGATATGAAGAATTTCATATTTGTATGAATGTTAAATTCTCTAAGCATGATAAATACAGACAGCACCCTTATTTAAATGAAATGCTTTGGTCTTAGGAAATATGCTAAATAAAGGATTTAGGAGTAAGGGAGAATGTTATAACTTTTTGAATCTCGGCAAAGTGTACATAGGATTATTTTGTGTATTTTTTATAACTTTTTTGAAAGTTGAATATTATTTCAAAATAAAATGTTAAAAGATAAAAATTTTAAAAAAATAATTTTTAAAAAAAAAGATATAAATAAATGTCCAAATAAAACGCAGGCTTGAGAATCAAAAATTTGTAGCAATTGAGTTAGAGGCATCTCAGTTTTGATTATTTATTTTCTTTTTAAAAGTATGTGTATTTCCTGAATTTTAAAGAGAGGACATGGCAGATTTATTTACATGAGATTTAGGCAGAACCTATCTGGTTCAATAAGTTTATGCATGAAATCTTTCATGTATCAGTAAGGTTATCATAAAAAATTAAAAGGTGAAACAAAAAAATGAAGCATACCAAAATATAGAAGAAATGTTCCAAAAACGGGAAAAAATAAAAATAGACCCCCAGGTGATTCAGATACAGTTGTTATTAACCACAGACTTTAAAAATAATTATGATTATTTTATTGAAGAAAACAAAGGAAAATATGAACTAAATGCATGAAGAATTAGAGAATTTAAACAAGAGTTTAAAAATATCTGAAATTAAGAAGTCATTGTGTTTAAAGCAGAATACTGAAAGACTACAGAATAGGAAATTATGAGGAAAAAATGAAGAGATGAACATTAAAAAAAAAGAAAGGAAAAAATGCAGACATAAGCATAAGAGAGCTATGGAATGCAGACAAAGATTTAAATCTAAATGGAATACCAGAATTAAAGGACAGTGAGACTGAGGAAGAAGCAATATTCAAAAAGATAATATCTAATAATTTTCCAGAACTGAAGAAAGAAAGGCTTTAACCCATAGAATCAACTAGCTAGGGCCTGTTCCGTAAAGGAAAAATACAAACAGAATAACATGTAAATTACCGCAAACTTCCTAAAACCAGAAGTAAAGGTAGAATCCTTAAAGTAGCAAGAGAATAAAAGACACAATACTTTTACAAAAACATAAGTTTTTCAACAGAAACTATGGATGTCAAGAGTCAAAGGAAAGATATCTTAAATGTTGGAAGAAAAACACAGTAACCTAGAATTATTATCAGAATTAAATACTTTTGAAAGATGAAGGTGGATTGTATACATTTTCTTATAAACAGTGTTGAAATATTAAAAGCCTGAAAGTCAAAGTTTCCTCTTAAGAAGCTAGAAAAATATAGAAAAAATGAAACCAAAGAAAGGTAGAAGGAAAGAATAAAGATAAGCAGATTAAAAAAATTTAAAAAGCTTAAACAAAAAATTTTAAAAGCCAAAAGTTGGTTCTTTGAAAAGATTATCAAAATGATGAACATCTTCAAAGACGAATCAAGAAAAAAAGCAGATAACAAATTAGACTGTAAAGCTGCAGTAGCTTCTTAGTAACTGTTCTATTAGTACAACTTAGGTCAGTAGACAAATGAAACATAATAGAGAGTGTAGAAACAGACCTATACATTATTTTAAATAGCCAAAGTACACCTATAGCTGGAGTATAGGACATCACTGTCTGGAGGCACATTCAATCCAGACCTGCACTGTGGTTTGAGCAAGATAACAGCTGTATCACAAAGTTTAAATTTCTGGAGATCACACCCTTCCTTGTACATGGTAATGAATATACAGGCTAGAAAGAATGTAATTATTAAGAACTAGAGTACAATCCTGAGCCAGTCCCCTCATTTCACAAATCTCATTAATGAACATAGGTTGAAGCCAAGCCAGGGGAAATCGGCTTTGGCACCATTTTGTTTGAGAAGTCTGATTTTTCTCATTTCAACATTTCCATCTAAAATCCATTAGGAAATTTTAAAGCTTTTGGACAAGTCTTTAGGAGTATATATACAACATTCTTCACCAATGACAACACAAGAACTTGCTTGGGAGACTGATAGAGGATAGATGGTGGCTCCATTATATTTAACTACTTGTCCATTTTCAGCTACTCTTCTCCTCAGGAAGTCAGTAGTCTTGGTGGAACTGCCCATACCTGAATAACTCTCTTTGCCATGGCATGGATAATCCTTGTAACTTTTTGAACTTCTCGGAGTTTGAAGTGATGTAGCACTGGAATTTAAAATGGCAGTCGAAAATTCTTTATCTGTGAACAGACTTAACACATTGTGCACTAATTTGTTAGATTATCATTTTATTTTTATTCATTTATTTATTTTTACTAAGAAATTTTTTTAATTGAAGTACAGTTGATTTACAATGTTGTGTTTCAAGTGTACAGCAAAGTGATTCAGATATACATACATATATATCTATTTTTTTCAGATTATTTTCCCTTATAGGTTGTTACAAAATATTGAGTATAGTTCCCTGTGCTTTACAGTAGGTCCTTGCTGGTCATCTATTTTATATATAGTAGTGTATAAAAATAAACAAATGGGATCTAATTAAAAGCTTTTGCACAGCAAAGGAAACCACAAACAAAACAGAAAGACAACATACAGAATGGGAGAAAATATTTGCAAATGATGACACCCACAAGGGATTAATCTCCAAATTATACAAACAGCTCATATAGCTCAATATCAAAAAACAACCCAATCAAAAAATGGGTAGAAAATCTAAATAGATATTTTTCCAAAGAAGACATACAGATGGCCAAAAGGCACATGAAAAGATGCTCAACACTGCTAATTATTAGAGAAATACAGACCAAAATTACAGTGAGGTATCACCTCATACCAGTCAGAATGGCCATCATCACAAAGTCTATAAATAAATGCCAGAAAGGGTGTGGAGAAAAAGGAACCCTCCTACACTGTTGGTGGGAATGTAAATTGGTACAGCTATTATGGAGAACAGTATAGAGGTTCCTTAAAAAACTAAAACTAAAAATAGAGTTACCATATGATCCAGCAATCCCACTCCTGGGCATATTTCTGGAGAAAACTACAATTTGAAAAGATACATGCACCCCAATGTTCATAGCATTATTTACCATAGCCAAGACATGGAAGCAACCTAAATATCCATTGATAGATAAATGGATAAAGAAGATGTGATGTATATATACAATGGAATGTTACTCAGACATAAAAAAGGAATGAAATAATGTCATTTGCAGCAACATGAAAGGACCTAGAGATTATCATACTAAGTGAAATAAGCCAATCAGAGAAAGACATATATCATATGATATTGCTTATTATGTGAAATCTAAAAAAAAAAAAAAAAAGATACAAATGAACTTATATACAAAACAGAAATAGACCAATAGACATAGAAAACAAACTTGTGGTTACCAAAGGTGAAAGGGGGGAATGGATAAATTAGGAGTTTGTTAGATTCTTCTTGAACTAGAATATAATTTTCCCCCATGGTTAATCATCTAAACTACTCCATTTGTAAGCCATGGTTGTAAAAATCTGTGAGGATACCTAAAGGGGCCCTAGAATTATAACTGACCCTATGAGATAAACCTGAGGTTAGTGCTCCAAGGTAGCAGGTATGCAACAGAATGGTCAGTACTTGAGGCAATATGTTCCTGAACGTTTTGCTTGGAAACCAAGTATGCCTTAGTTCCACAAATGCAGTGCTAAAAATTAGAAGCCACCCTTGGAAATTTTTCTTGTCTAAGTATTGTATTGGGATTGTTTAACAACTTGTACTTTATTTCTCATTTTCTTAAAAGGAAGTAATCTCCACCCACCAATTCCCCAACTCTAACCTCAGCTAAAGAATAAGGATAAAGAAAAGACACACAGTGGTCTTTGTCTGAGCTCTGCATGTTAATATTTCTTCATGACACAGCCATATGATGCAAATATTATTCTATCAGTAGTACCTATCTTGAGTCTTTGTGTGCCTATTTTCACAAATCATTTTTTTCTGCCTTTGTGTAAGCCTGTTTTTGTCATGTCTGGAATGATACTGATTTTCAAAAACTCATTAAGACTATTTTTCCATGTCCTGTCTCAGAATGAATATTCTGATCTTTCTGACAAAAATATAGAGACTAAGATAAGTTCTTCAAAGTGAAATGGAAGTTCACCTAAAACCCAGTATTTTTCTGAGCATTTCACTATTGAGTGGACCATTTTTAACTAGCTATTGATATCAGCAAATAAATAATAGTATCCATAGGTATAGGAAAAAAAGGTTAACATTAAAGAAACATTTTTTGACTTAAAATGACAGAAAGTGGCACTAAAGAAGGCAGAGTAGAATGACTGCACTAAAAAATAAAACAAAACAAAATGAAAGCCAAAACCAACTGAACAAAAATGATACAGAAAGAAAACAAAAAAGAAAGGTAAGAACTTGATCCAGTTTCTTAGGTCAAAATATTTTTATGATCTTATGATAGTTCTCTGTTTATGGAGAACTTTTGAGAATCTGTTGTTTTAAATCCTTGAGATGGATACAGAGATGATGAATAGTGAAAACATGTGTCTTCTCAGTTGGGAGGTCATACATCCAGGGCCCTACTTCCTGGTAATTAACTGCTATTCTACTGGTTAAAATTATAAGATAAGGTCTTGTGTAATGTGATTCTAAGACATTTTTTATATCTTTTCCTAAAACGAAATCCTCAGATTTTGAGCTTGTGGCAACTACTTGTAAGACTTCTGAGGACAGGCAGATCATACCTGGATGTAATATGGCTGTGTATATTCCATGAGTCCTTTCAAGACTTCACATGTCATCTATAACTAATGTAAAGTCCAAAATTGGGAGAGAAATACCCAACTTTATAGAATAACCCTTGATAAGTTGTATTGTGAGAATCAATGATTACTGAAGGTCACACAGACCAGAAATAACATGACTGCCTAAGAAAGCCCAAAACTGTCAGATTGTTTGAACAGAATGAATATTAAAATGTCAGTAGCTCTCTCTACTTTTCTTGAAAATGGAGATAAAGGAACAATAAAATGTCTTTATTTACTACAAGGCTTTGCAAAGCTCTTTTATATGGTCTCAATAAAACCATTGCCCTTGTCATTAAAATGATAAGTTTGAATTCCCAGGTTTAGACTCAAAATCTAGATGTGGCATCAGCAAGAGGAAAGAATATGAAGCTTTAGACCCTCTTTCCAAGGAGACACAGATTTACCAACAACAAACTGACAAACTACCTCTGTGAGAAATTTAGAAACCTGTTAAAAGATTCCTGCACTCTGGTGAGAGCAAAGTTAACCACATCAAACCCCCAGCAGGAAATTTGTGACACCCTCCACTTTCTCTCATTAGATTCCCATCACCCAACCCTTCATGAAGTACAGAACATTTGGGAGGAAACCTCCAATTCGTATCTTCTCCCTGTGGCAGGAAAGAAGTAGAATGTACATTCAATTGACATTTAAGAGAGCTGCCCAAGGAACCGCTCTGTCTTTCCTATATCCAAGTACTGGCAGGAACTCGGTACTAGATTTGAGGTCTCTGAGAACAAAGACTATGCACCTGCTTCTTCAGTACCATGTATGAATAGTAGGTGAAACCTCAGGATAATGATTTACTACAGCACCAGAGAGGCTGCAATATCACAAACAGAGACCAGGGAGAGCTTCTGAGTAGAAACTAGCAAACCTCTTCAAAGAGGAGATTATACCCACAAACCCAGAGAGGACATATACCCAGAAAAGGCTTGAAGAGTCCTCAAATCTTCAGCAGTGATGAATGGAGAAAATCTTCCCCATAGAAAACCAAACCATGAATTCTGGGAGAGTTGGCAGATTCTTCAAATGCTGAAATCCCAACAACAACAATAGAAAATAACAAGACATACAGGAAAACAGAAACCCATAATATATTTAAGGGACTATATTATCTATCCAGAAACTGAATTTTAAAGTAAATGAATTATCAGACAAAGAAATCATTATTACCATCACAAGGATTCTCAATGAATTAAAAGAGAACACATACAGACAACTAAATGAAGTCAGGAAAACAATGCATGAACAAAATGAGTATTTTAACAAAGAGATAGAAAATATAAAAAAAAAAAAAATTCTGGAACTGAAGAATATAATAACTAAATTCAAAAATTCACTAGTAGGAAAACAACAGCAGACTTAACCAGGCAGAAGAAAGAATCAGTGAACTCAAATACAGAACCTTCACAATTACCATTGCAGAAGAACAAAAAGAAAAAACAGTGAAGACACAAAGAGAACCTAAGGGAATTATGGAACACTACTGAGTGGAACAACATATGCATTATGGGGGGGGGAGCAGAAGGAGAAAAAAGAGGAGACAGAAAATCTGTTTGAAGAAGTAATGGCCTGAAACTTCCAAACTCTGAGGAGAGAAATGAACATATAAATTCAAGAAACTCAAAGAACTACAACTAGGATAAATCTGAAAAGAACTACACCAAGACTGAACTGTCATGTACAAAGGAACTCAGATTATCAGTAAAATTCTTAAGAGAAACCTGACAGGCTGGGAGGGAGTGGAATGCTGTATTCCAAGTACTGAAAAAAAAAAAAAAAAACGCACAAAAAATGTCAACCAAGAATACCATGTTTGTCAAAACTGTCCTTCAAAAATGAAGAGGAAATTAAGGCTTTCCCAGATAAACAAAAGCTAAGGAAGTTCATCACCAGTAGACCTATCCTACAAGAAATGCTGAAAAGAGTCCTACAAGTTGAAGTGAAAGGATGATAAACAGCAACACAAACCACACAAGAATATAAAATTCCCTGGTAAGGTAAATATATAAGATACATCACACGTTAGGTCCCCAAAAGTGTTCTTAACACATTTAAGAAGACTGAAATTATGCAAAGTGTCTTCTCTGACCACAGTGGTATTAAACTAGAAATCAATAGCAGAAGAAAAACAGGATAACCCACAAATATGTGGAAATTTCAAAATGTACTCAAAATCTAAGAGTGAAAGAAGAAATCATAAGATAAATTTTTAAAAATCTAGAAACAAAAGAAAATGGAAACACAACCCACCAAAACTTATGAGAGGCAGCAAAAGCAGTACTAAGAGGGAAGTTTATATTGATAACTATTTACATTAAAAATAAGAAAGATCTACACCTGAAACTAACACAACATTGTGAATCAACTATGTTCCAATAAAAATTTTAGAAGAAGATACATAAATAGTATCTTATTGGACTGCTGCTTTTTTCACACAATAATTATTCTTGGAAATTGAGCAATGCTTTGTACAAAATAAATACCCAATGTATAAATAAATAATAAGTGAATGAATAAATGAAAAAAATAAAACTAAGAAAGATCTCAAATCAACAAACTAACCTTACACCTCAAGGAACTAAAAAAAAAGAAAAAACTAAATCCAAAGTCAGCAGAAGGAAGGAAATAACAAATATTAGTCCAGAAATAAAGTAGAGAAAGGAGAAACAACAGAAAATAAAAAACAATTAAACCATGAAGTTTTTTTTGAGATCAACAAAATGGACAAACCCTTAACTAGACTAACTAAGAACAAAGAAAGACTCAAATTCAGAAATGAAAGAGAAGACATTACAACTGATGTCAAAGAAATAAGAATTATTTTTAAAAAACTACTATTAACAATTATGAACAATTATATGCCACTGGATAACCTAAAAGAAACAGACAAATTCCTAGAAACATACAACATACAACGCTGAACCATAAAGAATTACACAATCTGAACAAAACTATATCTAGAGAGAAGCCTGAAGCAGTAATTAAAACCTCCTAACAAAGAAAAGCCCAGGACCAGATGGATTCCCTAGAGAATTCCACCAAACATTTAAAGAAGAATTAATACCAATCCTTCTCAAACTTTTCCAAAGAATCAAAGAGGAGAGGACACTCCCAAACTCATTCTTTGAGGTAAGCATTACCCTGATACCAGAGCTAGATAAAGACACACACAAAAAGAAAACTACAGGCCAATTTTCCTGATGAATATTGACACATAAATCCTAAACAAGATGCTGGAAAACAACAGCACATTTAAAGGAACATACATCACAACTATGTGCAATTTATACCTGGAATGCAAGGAAGGTTCAATATATAAAAATTGATCAATGTAATTTATAACATTAACAAAATAAAGGAGAAAAAACATATAATCATTTCAACTAATACAGAAAAAAATTTTGAGAAAATCCAACACCCTTTCATGATGAAAACATTCAACAAATTAGGAATAGAAGGAAATTATCTCAACATAATAAAACCATATATGAAAAGCCCACACCTAACATTATCATAGGAAAAGACTGAAATCTTTTCCCCTAAGATCAAGAATGAGGCAACAATACTGACTTTTGCCACTACTATTCAACATAGTACTGGAAGTTCTAGAAAGAGCAATCAGACATGAAAAAAATAAGAGGCATAAAAATTGGAAAAAAAATACTAAAGTTTTCTATGTTCACAGATGAGATGATCTTATATGTAGAAAACCCAAAAGATTCTGTACACAACCACACACACATACAAAAATAGAACTAATAACCAAATTCAGCAAGAGTTGCTGGATATAAAATCAATACACAAAAATCAATTGAATTCCTACACACTAACAATGACAAACCTCAAAATGAACTAAGAAAGCAATCTCATTTAATAAAGCACAAAAATGATAAAATACTTAGGAAGAAACTTTACCAAGGAAAGTGAAAGACTTTATTTCACTGACGGAAAGACACTGAATACTACAAACCATTGCTAAAAGAAATGAAGGGAGACCGAACAACAAAAAAATTTACAAAATGGAAAGACAACCCATGCTTATAGATTGGAAAACTTAATATTATTAAAATGTCCATAGTACTCAATGTAGTCTAAAGATTTGATGCAATCCTTATCAGAATCTCAATGTCACTTTTTTGCAGAAATATTTCTTAAAAGTTCTAAAATTCATGAGATCTCAAGTGACCCCACATAGCCAAAACAACCTTGATAAAAGATAAAGGTGGAGGCCTCACACTTACTGGTTCCCAAACATACTATAAAGCAACAGTAATTAAGATTATTTGGTACTGGCATGAAAATAGATATATAGACCAATGGAATAGAATAGAGTGCTCAGAAATAAACCCTTGCAAATATATCCAAGTGATTTTTGACAAGGTGCCAAGAATACACAAAGAAGAAACACAGTCTATTCAACAAATGGTGTTGGGAAAACTGAATATGCACATGCAAAAGAATGCAGTTGGAAACTTACCTTATACCATATACAAAAAATAGCTCAAAATGAATTATAGACCTAAATACAAGAAGTATACTATTAAAATTCCAGAAGAAAACATAGGGTAAAAGCTTCTGGAATTTGGATTTGGCAATGATTCTTCTGATTTGACAGCAAAAGCATAGGCAACAAAATTAAAAAACAGACAAATGGGACTACATAAAACTTATAAACTTCCAAAAAATATCAACAAATATCAACAGAGTGAAAAACCCATAGAAGAAAATAATTGTATATTGTATATCTAAGAAGCAGTTAATATCAAGAATATGCAAGGGACTTCTACAGTCAAACAATAATAAACAAATAACCCAATTTAAAAATAGGCAAATGACTTGAATATCTATTTCTTCCAAGAAGATTTACAAGTGGCCAATAAGAATATGAAAAGATGTTCCACATCACTAATCATTAGGGAAATGTAAGTCAAAATCACAATGAGCTATTAGCTCTCACCCATAAGGATGGCCACTATCAAAAGAACATAAAATAACAAGTTTTATTGAGGATTCAGAGAACTTGGAACCCTCGTACACTGTTGGGAATGTAAAATGGTGCGACCATTATGGAAAATAATATGGACGTTCCTAAAGAATTAAAAATAGAATTACCATACCACCCAGCAATACAACTTCTGAGTATATATTCAAAAGTGCTCAAAGCAGGATCTTGAAGAGATATTTGCACACCTATATTTATCACAGCATTATTCACAATACCCAAGAGGTGTAAGCAACCAAAATGTCCATCAACAGATGAATGGATAAAGAAAATGTGTTTGATACATAAAATGGAATATTATGCAGCCTTAAAAAGGAAAGAAATCCTGTTACATGCTACAATATGGATGAACATCGAGGACTATATATTAAGTGAATAAGTCAGTCACAAAGGGTAAATACTGTATGTGTCCATTCATATGAAGTATGTAAAGTAGTTAAAATCAAAGAAAAGGAAAGTATAAAGCATTTACCAAGGGCTAGGGGAATCAGGAATTAGTGTTTAGTGTGTTAAGAGTTTTAGTATTGTAAGATGAAAAAGATTGAGAGATCTGTTGCATAGCAATGTGAATATACTTAACACTATCGAATTGATGCTTAAAATGGTTATGATGGAAAATTTAATGTTACTAACCATAGTAAATTTAAAAATCTAACAATATCTTTGCTACAAACATAGCCATAGCTATCCAGTAAAATAAAGTTTCATTTCATCTTGAGAATTGTGAAATAATCAAAAATTTTTTTCAAAACTTTTGAAAAATTTTTGGGGTGTGAGTTGTGGCCCAGGCTACGGGATATGTGCCCCCCCCATGCCCCTCTCCCAGTAGGGCCAGGATTATAGTGGCGGGGCCAGCTCTGAGGGGAAGAAGTAATTAACCAGAAGGACTGATAGGAGTAGCTGTATGAAATCTATTTCAAGATACTTAAATGAATCCTGCAACTTGGGCTCTTTCCACATTATAGCTTTACAGTTTTACCAAAATTATATTGGTGACATATTAGAATTCACCAGAAGCATTCTCAACTATTTCTGTAGATTGCTGATGTTGATTTGAGTACACTGGTAATTTGTTTCTGCTGTGGTGGGTAATTTGATGTAAATTCTATGCTAGGTCCCATTTGATGCCCTCTGATGTCATCAGATCTGTCTTAAAAGTCACAGAGTTTATCATCATGTTATTTACAACTATATTTTTTCCAAATAACTTTTTCTGATTCTGGGGAAAATTGCTGAGCCATAATGGGTTCTTTGAAACTCTCCAAAGAGCACTTTGGAGTATTACCAGGCAAGGTCTTAGTGATTGTTGCCTATCTGGTATAAAGATCAGCAAAGGCATTTTCTGACTGTTATTCCTTTTATAGTATGAGCCTTTACTTTTACAGATATAGCCAATAGAGTACTTAAAATATCTTTATTCTTTAATGAATTTTTTTCTGAGATCAAGAAGTCTCACGGTTTCTGTAATATTATGAATCATGGGCTACCCCAAAAGCATTATTGCTACCAGTGAATATATTAGCTCTCTTATTTCTAGATACTCAGAAAGCTCAGTAAATGAGTTTTGCAATCTTGACAGAGGTTCGTGTCTGGTAAGGAGATATTTTCTAGTGGTGAGTTCAGATTTGTTGTATGCTGCCTCATATTTTCCTGTTCCTGTCACGGAGTATGTTCCCTCAAAACACAAAATTTTCTAGGGAAGGAATTTTTAATAAACGTCCATGGAACGTGGACAGTTATCAGAAAGATTCTAGGGCACTTCTGAGTTTCTGTTTCTTCTGGTAGTAAAAGGAGATGTGAATGGAAATGTTTGAGGAAGAAAGGGATATAGGAGTTTATCTTTTAGGTATAAATCATATCCTAGGGGGCATATTCCTTTTGATAATACTGAAGCATGAATTTGGAAGTTTAATATTCTTTCTGAGCTAAAATAGCAGGTAGATTGCTGTAATCAATCTTAGAGTTCACTTCATGTTTAGAACATACCAAGACGTCATTTGCATTTTTGGATAATACTAGAATTTCAGGGAAATCTAAGGATCCTTAGGGTCCTTGGCTAAAGGCTTTGAAAAGTAGGACAGTGTCTTGGTAAACCTCAGAGACATAACTGTCTCAATATATTGTTGTGTTTTCCAGAAAAAGAAAAGTAAATATTTATTCTCTCTTGTTAAGGGCCACCAATGTAAAGATTACAGGCTGGAGCATGGCAAGTATCTGTGGGTATCTGAGGCAGAGTTTGTGTAACAGTGACAGGTGTTTAAGGTTCAAATTCCATATCTACATCTATCAAAAATTTATAGAGTTGTCACTTAATATTTACACAAATTTCTCCCATGATTGTAAGGATAAAATAGGAAATTAGGCACTTGGTTCCCACTAACACCTTCACTGACCAGCTGTTTAATTTTATTTCTTATTCAGTTTCTTAGCAAACACAGAACAATTGTTTACGTAATGTTGTTTTCTGCCTGCAGTTTCTGCAGATGTCTTTTTCAAAAGGCTCTCTTTCCTGGCACATACTAACTGGATGCGAGCAGCTAGTTGCTTTGTTTGTAAGGCTATCTGCATCAGTTTTTCCTGGGTCTTATTCTACGTTTATTCTAAGACTCTTTAAAAATTCTTGGAAAGTAGTTAGAGATCTGGCAATAGAACTACGTATTTCCCATTCCAGATTTTGCTGCATTTAAAGTTCTCTATTTCTACCTAAAGGCTAGTCACAAAACATGAAGAGGAAGATTCAACACATCTGTTTAAGGATTTACATCTAATTGTTTCATGAAAGAGTTAACCTACTGCTGAAATTATTTAAGGATTCATCTTCTCTTTGCTTGTAGGACTGTACTAAAATATAATCTATTTTCACAAGAAAGATGTTGAGAGAATCTCACAAGATATTATGTAGCACTTTCAGTTTTTTGAAACCACTTTAGTTCCCTATGCAAAATGGGATCCCGTAAATCAATCTTAGGATCTTCCTCCTCTGCATTTGTCGTCCATTATTTTCATGCGGGATTCCAGATTACATTCTTAGAACTATTCTAAATTCTTCTATAAATTTCTGTTTATCTTTCTAGGTTTTTTGAATGTTAACAATAGCTTTCACCTATTACCAAGACAAGGGCTCAATATAACTATAAGTGGCTTGCCCTATTCTGACTCAACTTTAAAAGGCAATTAAGCAATGGGAGTTTCTGGTTGGTCAGCATCGTAGGTGAATTAGTCAGATGGAAATGTACAGGCAGAGAGTATGGAAGTATATAGGATAAGGGAAGGGATATAGTTTAATTTATTGTTTGGGGAATGTAAAAGAGATATTTAACTTTTTCACATGTGTTTATTTGCCTTGGTGACACAATTTAAAAACTGAATTTATTTGGAAGCATTCTCATACCAGTTAAAATTGCAGACCATTGGATGTTTTGGATTTTACTTCTTCTTTTTTTTTTTTTATTCTAAGGTATTTTTCAAATGAATAATTTAGTTTTTATTATAAGTTTAGAATTGGTGAACACAGTAAGAAAAAGGTATTGGTGAGCAATCTATTTTTTGAAAAGTAAGCAGTTTTCTTAAGTGTATAATGCATTGCCCAATAGAGCAACTGTTGCCCAGATGAACAAACTATTTGCCTGGATAAATTGATTTTCATGACTTTGCTGAAGCAAATTGTAAACCATTTATTGGTTTATGGACTTATTTTCTGGGCAAGCATTTACTGAAATAAACACCTAAGTTAGGTTTATAAAGATCGTCTAGGTTCTAAGTCCTAATAGTTGAGTTATATTGAAACACATGGTCTCAACTTCACAGAAAATATAAATCCGTTTTTCAGTTGTTGAAGGAGGCTCTTGGTAACATTGGTCTTAGATTTATTGCAGATCAAAGGGAGACTCTGCATACTATATGGCCCAGATCTTTGGGAATCTTGAAGTTTTACAGGAATTTTATCTATAGTCATACTTTGGAGATATTGCAGGTTTGGTTCCAGACCGCTGCAATAAAGCTAATATCTCAATAAAGACAGTCACAGAATTTTTTGTTTCCAGTGCATATCAAAGTTATGTTTATACTCTACTATAGTCTGTTAAGTATGCAAAAGCATTATTTCTAAAAAAAAAACAATGTACATACCTCAGTTAAAAAATAATGCTGTTTGAGAAATAGCATCAATAGACTTGTTCTACACAGGGTTACCATAAAACTTCAATTTGTAAAAACCACAGTGTCTGCAAAGTGAAGCACAATAAAATGAAGTATCCTTCTGTAAAAACACATACATACCACATAGTAAAGAATTTAACCTTGCCCAAGAAGAAGTCTGGCTTCTGTGCTCAGTTCCTGAGAGGTAATCATTAATGCCTTAGAATGTCCTGCCAGATAAAAGATTTTGTTTACTTGGGGATCTTGGGACATGGCAGGTAGTATAATGGATTTCTGGTAGTGGTTCTGTGTTATGTGGTATCAGCTGGACCACTGAAGGGTCTGGAGAATAAGGTCAGGCATGTGGGCAGTTGACCATGTCTATGTGGTGGAGCCCCAATAAAGACTCTAGACATCACGTCTTGAGTGAACTTCCCTGGTTGCTAAAACTACATGCATATTGTCACACATGGTTGCTGGGAGGAAAAGACAACTAGAAAATCCATGTTTGGAACCTTCTAGATTCTGCCCATGGTTCTCTTCCCTTGGCTGAATTTAATCTGCATTCTTTTACTCTAACAAACCATAATCGTTGAGTATCACAGTTTTCAGTGAGTTCTGTGAACACTCCCAGCAAATTACTGAAGCTAAGAGTTTGGGTACCACTGAATTTGCTATTGTTGTCAAAAGTGATAGTGGTCTTGGGACCGTTCTATAACTTTGCATATACATATACACATACATTCATGTATATACTTGCCTTTCTCGATTCTAATATGATATGTAAATCATACTACTTTTTATATGCTACATAGTACATATCTATCATACATATGTATCAAGTATTCAATCTTGAATATCTGATAATTCAGCTTTTATAATAGCCTTACAAAAGCTTTTATTTGAGAATGAATATTAAAATATTCATTATTTATTCTCTGGAGGTTTTCTAACTTATATTCCTACAATTCAGTCAAAAATATGTAAGATGTTATATCACTACTCTATTGAGATGTTTCTACATAGTTAAACTCCCAGGTATTATTGTTTTCTCTCCCTATTTTTAAAAGTTTAGAGACTTTTCTCTCAATGCTTCTTATGAAAGGACTTGCATGATAAATCATTTCTTTTATTCAAAAGAAATACCAACTTGCTTTAATTTAAAGGGAAAAACTATGTCTTTAGATGATTTTATCTCTGTAAAATTTTATTTTTTTATTTTTGTTAACTAGGAAAACTTTATATAATATCATAATTCCTTTTCTACTTTAGCTACCAGAAAAATAAGAGTTAAATTGAAGTCCAGTGTAAAATCTAGTTCCAATCAGATAATTAAGGTTGTTTTTTCAATATCTATATTTACTAATATTATCCTAAATGGAACAGATTATTATTTACTCACATCAAATAATGCACGTTTCCCTCTGCCATAATTTCCTCCTTCCAGTGTGATGTTATGAGAATCAGATATCACTCTAATATACCAGATTAGCATTATAAGTAAGGAACCCTTCAAAAATGCATCTGTGCATTTATTAGGATTGAGAAGTAGTTTGTTTCTCCCTTTCCCATTCTGAGATAGTCTACTTAGAAATATAATGAGAAGGATCTTTGGTCCTCATGCTTTGTAATGTAAATAAATTTCTTCAGTGGGCAGATATCTAAGACTATAGTCTCCAGCTTACAACCCAAGAATGTCTCCAGGGACCTAGGGGCCTTGTGTCCCTTTGAAATATAAGCACATACCTCTGGAGTGGTAGATCTTTTTGGAGTCTCATTGGCTAATCAGACATAAACTAATTTCTAAGATTTATCAGTTAGCCCTGGTCTCAAGTTTTAGTAAAATTTTCTCAGAGAGACCATTTTAAAGAAATATAAAAATATTTTCTCTACAACCCCCAAATTGGTAACATCTCACTCCCCTCTAATATTTATTAGCTTTTCTTTTGTTCTGATAAGTATATAATTTAAGCTTTTGAATAGCAGTTACAAAAGGCAATGACTAAATAGACCTTCAACAAAACATCATTTATGTGGCAAAATGAATTTTGAATCAACTCCACTCTAAATATTTGTCCCAAACAGTAAAGATCTCAAAGAACCCAACAAGTTAATAATGAATATTTGTGTTTCGAGCTTACTTTCCTGCAATTCCACATTCTACTGGCTTTTTAAAATATGTTTTAAATTAAACTTTTAATTTTGAGGTAATTGTAGATACGCATGATGTTTTAAGAAATATTACAGTGAGATCTGGTGTACCCTTTACCCAGTTTATTCCAAAAGTATTATCTTGTGAAACTATAGTACAACATCACAACCAGGATATTAATGTTGATGCAGTCAAGACGCAAAACAGTTTCATCATTACAAGAATCCTCCACAACCACACTCAGTTCCCCTCTGCCCACACACCCTCCTTAACTCCTGGCATTTCTGTAATACTGTCTCTGTTTCTACAATATTGTCATTTCAAGAATGTTGTATAAGCAAATCATATAGTTTGTAAATCCCTTGGGGATTTGCTTTTTTTTTTTTTTTTTGGCTCAGCACAGTTCTCTAGAGATTATTCCACATTTTTGTACATATCGATAGTTAATCCCTTTATTATTGTTGA
Source organism: Balaenoptera ricei (assembly GCF_028023285.1). Classification (NCBI taxonomy): domain Eukaryota; kingdom Metazoa; phylum Chordata; class Mammalia; order Artiodactyla; family Balaenopteridae; genus Balaenoptera; species Balaenoptera ricei. The sequence continues at coordinate 58,934,092 of NC_082642.1, forward strand.
CTAGTATTCCATGGTATGGATAAACCATAGTTTGTTTCACTATGGTATTCACCCACTGAAGGACATTTTGTGTGTGTGTGATTATGACTAAGGCAATACACATTCGTTTTCATGTTTGTGTGTGTATGTGTGTATGAACATAAATTTTCATTTATCTGGAATACATTTCTAGGGGTGCAATTCCTGAGTCTTATAGTAGTTGCATGTTTAATTCTGTAAGAAACTTCCCAATTGTTTTCCAGAGTGGCTGTAATATTTTACATTCTCACCAGCAACATATGAGTGAATCAGTTTCTCTGTATCCTTGTCAGCACTTGGTATTGTCAGTACATTTCATTTTAGCTATTCTGATTAGTGAGTAGTGATATCTCATAATTTCCTTTTTTATGTGTGTGTTCTTGTTTAATACCTGTATATCCTCTTTGGTGAAATGTCTCTTCATGTCTTTTCCTATTTTCTAATTAGATTGGTGGTTCTTTTTAACTCTTTTGTTTTAGGAGTTTTATATATATATAAAACTATATATATATTATATAAACTATTTATATAATATATATATATATTCTGTATAGGATATGTGGTTTGCAAATGGTTTCTCCTACTCTGTAGCTTGTGCTATCATCTTTTAACAAGGTCTTTCACAGAGCAAAAGTTCATAATTTTGATGAAGTCCAACTTATCAATTTTTTATTTCATGAATACTGTCATGTATAAGAACATTTTGAGCAGTCATAAATTCTGGAGTTCTTTTCAAATTTTTTTGGTAAAAGTTTTGTAGCTTTACATTTTACATTTATGTCCATGATTTATTTTGCATTACTATTTTTATAAGAAGTGAGACTTAGGTCAAGATTTCCCACCCTTTTTTTTTTTTTTTTTTTTTTGCCTATGTATGGATGTAACCTTGCCCTAGAATCATTCATTGAAATGGCTATCTTGACTCCACTGAATTGTTTTTTTTTTGTACTTTGTCAAAATCACTTGGGCATGTTTGTGTGGGTCTATTTCTGGATTCTTCTGAAAAGCCGCACATATTTGATTGCTGTAGCTATATAATACACCTTAAAATGGGGTGGACTGATTCCTCCCACTCTATTCTGCTTTTTAAATATTATTTTAACTATGCTGGTTCTCTGCCTTTCCATATAAATTTGGAATAATCTTGTCTGTATCTCCAAAATTTCTTGCTGAGAATTTCATAGGAATTGCATTAATCATATATATCAGTTTGGGGGAGAATTAACCTCTTTACTATAAGGTCTTCTAATTCATGAACAGAGTATGTCTCTCCATTTATTTAGATCTTCATTGATTATTTTAATCAGCATTTTGTAGTTTTTAACATTCAAGTCCTATACATGTTTTGCTAAATTTACACCTAATTTTCTCATTTTTGAGCAATTATAAATGACATTATATTTTTAATTTTAATAGCTATGTGTTTATTGCTAGTGTATAAGAATGCAATTGAGTTTTTTACGTTTATCTTGTATGTTGCAAATGTACTAGACTCTCTTGGTTTCAGGAGTTTTTGATACATTCATTTTGGTTTTCTATGTAGGTAATCATGCCATCTGCAGATAGAGACTTTTATTTCTTCTTTCAGTCTGTATGCTACTTCTTTCTTCTTCTTGCCTTACTGCACTGCCTAGAAATCCAGCACTATTTTGAATAAGAGTGATCAGAGGAAAAAGCATTCAGTTTGTCACTATTAAGCATGTTAATTGTGGTCTTTTTGTTGTTGTTCTTTTTTGTAAATGCTGTTTATCAATAGAGGAAGTTTTCTTACATTCCTATATTTCTGAGACTTTTATCCTGGCTCAGTATTGAATTTTGTCAAATAATTTTTCTTCATCATTTGATATGACCATTTAATTTTACTTCTATACCATGTTAATATAGTGGAACACATGGATTGGTATTTTTAATATAGAACAAGTCTTGTACTCCTAAAATAAACCTCACTATTTTTATGGTGTAAAATTATGTATATATATGTGTATATATATATTTGATTTCCTAATATTTCATAAGGATTTTTACGTTTATATTAAGGATGCTAATCTGTAATTTTCTTTTTTTATACTATCTTTGTCTTATTTGGTATAGGATAATACTAGTTTCATTAGTGATTTGTGATATGCCCCTTCCTCTTGTATTTTGCAATTGAGATTGTGTAGTATGAGTCTTAATTCTTTAACGATTTGACAGAATTCCTAATGAAGCCATCTAGGTCTGGAGAATTTTTGGTAGTTTTATTAATTGCAAATTAATTTTCCTTAGTAGGTACAGTGTTGTTTGAGTTATCTCTATCATTTTGGGAGATTTGTGGTAGTTTTTATTGATTGAGGGCTTGGTCCATTTCATCTAAGCTGTGAAATTTATATGTGTAGAATTGTTCATATTATTCCTTCAATATCATTTTGATGTCTAGAGTATGTTTGGAGATATCACCCAATTTCATTCCTAATAATGGTAATTTCTGTTTTCTCTGGTTTTTTGGTCAGTTGCTAAAGGTCTGCCAATTATATTGATCTTTTCGAGTAACCAGTTCATTTTTTTTCCATTTTTTTAATTTACAATTTCATTGATTTCTGTTCTTTATTGTTTCCTTCCTTTCAAGGCCAGTATCTTCAAACCTCTCTCAGCTCCATCTTTATATTGCCTTACCCATGTGTGTATCAAATCTCCTTCCCTCTGATCATCTAAATAATTCGAATCAGGTATGGGTGAGACTCTGGATACAATCTATCCTTGGGCAAAATTCCTCTCTACCTGTGGTTCTGCAAAACTAGAAAACAAGTTATCTGTTTTTAAAAAACCATGACACAGTGGCATAGTATAGCAGAGAAATCCCTACTCCAAAATCAGCGTGTTAAACTGCCTAGGTTTTTTTCTACTTACCATTTTAGTTCTGTCAGTTTTTTTTCTTCTCATATTTTGCAGCTCAGTTGTTTGGTGCATACATATTTAGGATAGTAATGTATTTTTGATGGATTGACCCTTTTATCATTATATAAAGTCCCTTTCTGTATCTAGTAATTTTCTTTGCTCTAAAGAGATATCAGTATAGGTATTCCTACTTTCTTTGTATTAACATTTGCATGATATATCTTTTTCCATCCGTTTACTTTCAACCTATTTTTTATATCTGAAGTGAATTTCTTGTAAGCAGTATATATTTGGGACATGTTTTAAATCTATTCTGATAATCTCCCTCTAAGTTGATATATTTAGACTATTTACACTTAATGTAAACTATTGTTTATTTGAACTTAAGTATGCTACTTAATTTTTTATTTTTTGCTTTTCTCTGCTTTTTGTGGATTTCTGGTCCCTCTGTTTCCCCGCTACCCTCCACCCCCCGCCTTCCTGTGGGTTCCTTTAACACTTTGTAGAATTCCATTTTGATTTATTTATATTATTTTTAGTCTGACTCTTTTTACAGCTTTTCTATTGGTTGCTTTAAGTATTACATTATATCAGATTCAATGGATATATATATATACGCACACACCACATTTAAGTATTAAATTATATCAGACACAATGTGTGTGGTGTTACATTATGTTACATTAGAATCTATTGTTGCTATCATTTTGGAGTTTGAATGAAGTGTAGAAACCTTACCTCTCATTATTCCTTTGCTCTTCCCTGTTTATAATAAAATTATCTCAAATATTTATTCTTTATACATTTAAAACTAAATCAAACATTGCTATAATTTTTGCTTCAACCAGTAGGGAAAATTTAGAAAGCTCAAAAGAAGGAATATCTATTCTATTTACCTATACTTACTTTTTTTCTTATTGTACTTTATTCCTTCTTGATGTTCCAAGTTTCTTCCTTAGTAACTTCAAGGGTGAGTTTCCTGGCAACAAATTCTCATGGTTTTTCTTCATCTGAAATATCTTGATTTCATCTTCATTCTTGAAGGATGTTTTAGGTTGACAGAGAACTCTGAGTTGCCATTTCTTTTCTTTAAGGGCTTGAAAAATGATGTATCACTTCCTTCTAGTCTCCATGGTTTCTAATGAGAAATTTGCTTTCATTTGAATTGTTTTTCCGTAATAGGTGAGGTTTTGTTTCGATCTCACTGCTTTCAACGTTGCTCTTTCTCTTTAGTTTACAGCCCTCTCAGATTCCACCTGGGCATGGGTGGGGGGTGAATTGGAGAGCTGCATTATTATAGATAGCCTTGTGAGGGTTGGAAATCTTGCCTCTCAGTCTTTGGTGGTATGTATTGGAGTTGGGTCACTATTTCCTGTGCTGTTTGTCTGCAATTCAGCAGTTGTTTAAAGATTTCTGTCTTTCTAGGCTATCCCTTTCCTGGTCCTTTGGCTAAAGAAAGCAGGAATTTTGAAGGTTTTTTATTGTCTGCTCCCATTAGCATTTCTGGGTTGCTAGCTCTTTCAGTACCAAGTCTGAGAGTCGTGTGGCAAAAACAATACCTAAGGAACTCACCAGTGTGGCTTTCGTTGGGTTGCAAGGTCCTTAGCCAGTCTGCCTTCTTTTCTCTCCCTTTCAAAGTCTTCTTAGGTTCGTTTTATGTATAATGCCTAGGGTCTTAGCTGTACTTAATGGGAGAAATATTCAAAAGTATATTTCCTCCATTTTTCTGGAAGAGAAATCCTTCTATTGACTTTGTAAATAGCATTCTGTCTATCTATCTACCTATCTCCAAGATGTGTACTAGTGTTGCAAAAGAATGTTTGGTTCATTATTATATGATGCCTCATGTATTTTCCCCCTACTGTCAATTTTAAACAGAAATACTGCACAAAAATTTTGAGGAAATCTTGACTTTAGATTCCTTTTTTTCTGAATATCTATGCAGAAAAATGTGCTTAGTTTGCTAGTTTTCTTTTGTAGCATAAGAATAGCTATATTTATTTATAGTCCATTATTCTGAAAAGTAATTTAAACACCAGGGGGTTAAGTGTTCAGTGACTTCCAAGGTGTATCTAGGTAATGTAGTCTAATCAGGCAACTAAGATATACACTCCAGCAAATAGAGTATATGAAACTGTTGACCTAAGGTTAGAAATAATTTTACAGGAAATGACTTCCAATTAAATGCAATTCTTGTCTCAGTGTAGGTGGAATCAGCATTGTAGATGCAATTTTCTTCATTGCAGAAATAAAACTTATCATCAACAAGCAATCAAAGATTCTAAAGCCCCTATGACCTGTTTTTTTTTTCTTCTTTTTTTCTGGATAAACTAGGTTTCAATCTATTTAGGATCTTTTCAGTAATAATGGAAATATTGCTAACACTGATATCTATAATACTAAACCTGACTGATTTACAGAATCAGCATATTATTAGATATTCAGTAGTGGGAATACTTGTAAGAAAAATGTCCAGAGCTGAGCCAGAAATACTTTGTGAACAATACTGCTCATACTGTGATTCTGTAATAGTGACCAGCTGTACCTACTGAACAATCTCATTTGGCTTTTATTACTTCTTATTTTTAACTTTAGTACTAAAGTGCTGAGACAGCTAAGTAAGCACAGATGCATTTTTTGAATACTAGTCTCTTAGCAACCTCTGTTATATCAAATACATTTTTAATGGAAAAAAAAAGAAGATAGAAAATTTCAACACTAACTTAATTTAGAATTTACCATTTTTTCTTATGAGATGTAAATTTTCCACCACATGATTATTCTCTTTATTACTTTAGTAGGGTAAATAGCATTTGCAGAACTCCTGAGCTGCTGGAGAATACTATTCACAGCAAAAACAACTGCTACTCTAATCATATTGACACGCTTTATAGCTATGCTGTAAAGTAATTTTTATACCTGACACTATGACAGAAAACCAAATCAAACTTAGCCTTGATGACTGCTGTTCTTCTCCAAATGTATGAAACAGAAGAATGTAATAATAACTGAAAATCCATTTCCAGGGATTAAAAACATAATCAATTTGCTATTTAAGAACAAGGAAATGCACTGTCTAAATTTGATCTGAAACAATATATGGTTAGAAAATGAAAAAAATTAAATCTCTATTAAGTATATGACTGTGTATGTTTCTTAATACTAATTAACTTTTGGAATAGAATACATTTTCAATATTTGTCTCTAATAGCAAAGAAAATGTAGAATTAACCTTCTAAACATCATCATAAAGTTATTTTCTTGATTCTTCAATCTTTACTGAAGCTAATCACAAGTTAATTAGCACCTAAGCTATTAAAATACCAATTAAAATGCCCAGTTTTATTAATTATGTGTTCACCACAAAGAAATCTAGCAATCTTTTCTCCATTCTTGAGTGTGTGAATTTCCCAAAATATCTTATAATTGAAATATTTCTAGTGATTTGATCATTCTCTGTGTTAAATTGCTTATGTACGTCTGAGTCTATGGTGGATGTCAGGATATAAATAAATGGGGACTGGCCAACTTCAAAAGGTCTCCTCAACAACTGATGTTATTTTATGATAAGCCAGATGATTAGCTGAAGAAAAGGATACACTCTCTATCAAGTATCAGTGATAGCTTTCTGGCCAGTCATTACTCATCTGATATGAGTAATCATATGATATGAGTGATCATATCAGATGGGAGACACTGAATTTTGTGATCTTTATGTTCTATATTATTATTGAGATACTTTTTAAAATAGGATGCTTTGATTTCTTCAGGGAGAAATTTTAAGATTTTACTTTGATCAGCAGACCAAGTATTTTTCTAAATGCTGAAATTAGTGTCATGTTTCAAATATTTCATTATTATCAAATGGTATTATATTGTATTATATTATTTTATTTATTAACATTTTAATGTTAAATCTATATTTCCTATAGGAAATTATATGTATTTAATTTGTAATATGAGCTGTTTATGTGTAGATTTTAATATTTTATATGTGTGTATTGATACAAATATTTTATATCTAAGATATTGTTTTACCTAGCTTTTATGCTATATTAGTTAAATTAGATTTTCTTTGACTCATTTATAGTCTAATTTTCATATAATTAATAACATTGAATTCAATAAATGTGGTAACAGTAGCTTTAAAAAGTAGATAGTATTAGATGATTGAATAAATATGTAAATAAATAGCAAACATTTGATTGTTTATTGTTGTTGTCCTTATTTTTATTTTCTTATTTTAATTTTATTTTTTTATACAGAAGGTTCTTATTAGTTGTCTATTTTATATATATTAGTGTATATATGTCAATCCCAGTCTCCCAATTCATCTCACCGCCTCCACCCCCTGCCACTTTCCCCCCTTGGTGTCCATACATTTGTTCTCTACATCTGTGTCTCTATTTCTGTCCTACAAACCAGTATATCTGTACCATTTTTCTAGATTCCACATATATGCATTAATATATAACATTTGTTTTTCTCTTTCTAACTTACTTCACTCTGTATGACAGTCTCTAGGTCCATCCACGTCTCTACAAATGACCCAATTTCCTTCTTTTTTATAGCTGAGTAATATTCCATTGTATATATGTACCATATCTTTATCCATTCATCTGTTGATGGACATTTAGGTTGCTTCTCTGACCTGGCTATTGTAAATAGTGCTGCAATGAACATTGGGGTGCATGTGTCTTTTTAAATTATGGTTTTCTCTGGGTATATGTAATAAATATGTAAATAAATAGCAAATATTTGATTGATTGTTTATTGTTGTTGCTGTCCTTATTTTTAGTTATCTGATTCCTGAGTATTTGTTTGAAAGATAATTCTTACTAGAAGTTTCTGGAAAATGACTGTCTATTTTGGAGTTAAGCATAAACGGAAATAATGTTTGAATGAATGCTTCCATTTTCTTTCTTTGTTAAAACTTTAAGCTTTTTGGTACATGACTCTTTTTGAATTATGGTTTTCTCAGGGTATATGCCCAGTAGTGGGATTGCTGGGTCGTATGGTAGTTCTATTTGTAGTTTTTTAAGGAACCTCCATACTGTTCTCCATAGTGGCTGTATCAATTTACATTCCCACCAACAGTGCAAGAATGTTCCCTTTTCTCCACACCCTCTCCAGCATTTATTGTTTCTAGATTTTTTCATTATGGCCATTCTGACTGGTGTGAGATGATATCTTATTGTAGTTTTGATTCATTGCAGCTCTATTTACAATAGCCAGGACATGGAAGCAACCAAAATGTCCATCATCGGATGAATGGATAAAGAAGATGTGGCACATATATACAATGGAATATTACTCAGCCATAAAAAGAAACGAAATGGAGTTATTTGTAGTGAGGTGGATGGAATTAGAGTCTGTCATACAGAGTGAAGTAAGTCAGAAAGAGAAAAACAAATACAGTATGCTAACACATACATATGGAATCTAAGGGAAAAAAAAAAAAAAAGGTCATGAAGAACCTAGTGCCAAGACAGGAATAAAGACACAGACCTACTAGAGAATGGACTTGAGGATATGGGGAGCAGGAAGGGTAAGATGTGACAAAGTGAGAGAGTGGCATGGACATATATACACTACCAAACGTAAAATAGATAGCTAGTGGGAAGCAGCGCATAGCACAGGGAGATCAGCTCAGTGCTTTGTGACCACCTAGAGGGGTGGGATAGGGAGGGTAGGAAGGAGATGCAAGAGGGAAGAGATATGGGAACATATGTATATGTATAACTGATTCACTTTGTTATAAAGCAGAAACTAACACACCATTGTAAAGCAATTATACTCAAAGAAAGATGTTAAAAAAAACTTTAAGTTTTTTATTTTGAACTAATTGTAAACTTACTTACAGAAATTTTGCAGAAATAACGTAGAGAATCCCAATATACCTCTTATACAGCTTCACTGCATGATGTGAAAGGAAATATGAACACTAGAGAAACTCATGGAGCATGACTCCTTCTCAGAGGCAGTCTTAGCCTGCATCTTGACACTGCATAAGGTCAAAGCTACAGAACTGAACTATGCTACATGATTTACGACTTTGAAATAAAATTTTGGAGCAGAATATGATTTTGTCTTAACTATATTTCAGTGTATCTTTTTCATGAAGACAGTAATATTTTTATTCCATCTATTGTTTTAAAAATGAATATCAAAGTAAAACAAGGTATGACTACAGATTAAGAAGTAATGTGGGGCTTCCCTGGTGGCGCAGTGGTTGGGAGTCTGCCTGCCAATGCAGGGGACATGGGTTCGAGCCCTGGTCTGGGAGGATCCCACATGCCGCGGAGCAGCTGGGCCCGTGAGCCACAACTGCTGAGCCTGCGTGTCTGGAGCCATGCTCCACAGCAAGAGAGGCCGTGATAGTGAGAGGCCCGTGCACCACGATGAGGAGTGGCCCCCGCTTGCCGCAACTGGAGAAAGCCCTTGCACAGAGACGAAGACCCAACACAGCCAAAAATAAATAAATAAATAAAAATAAATAAAAGTAACTTTCATCTTAAAAAAAAAAAAAAGAAGTAATGTGGTATTATAATTGGGACACTATAATTTCCAGAAGAACAGTCAATTCTCAACTTGCACTCCTCTTCCTTGCTAAATTCTTAGGGCATCCATAGTTCAGAAACTTCCCAAGACCTAAAGAAGCTATATCATCCATTATATGTGTGTGTGTGTGTGTTGCATTTTGCAGTAAAAGTTTAATGCCTTTTAAACCAGGTTTTAATCATATAAAGAACACTAGTTTTTTTTAAGATTTTTTTTGGATGTGGACCATTTTTAAACTCTCTATTGAATTTGTTACTGTATTGTTTCTGTTTTTATGTTTTGATTTTTTTTTTTTTTTTTTTTGGCCATGAGGCATGTAGGATCCTAGCTCCCCGACCAGGGATTGAACCCACACCCCCTGCATTGGAAGGCGAAGTCTTAACCACTGGACCACCAGGGAAGTCCCTAAAGAACACTATTTAATGAGTGGTTTTGTTAAGTAACTAGAATATAGGTATTATTTTAATTTACAGCATTATCAACAGCATAATCATTAAGAAACATACATTCAAAGGGTATTAATTTTAACCATATACTCTATTAATTTCTTTGTTTGGCAATCTTTTGTAATCTCCTTTACCTAGAAATAATGGTGAAACTCTTTATCATAGCATCTCAGACACTTTACTATCAGAATCTTTTGCTACTCATATTTCCTACCACTGGATGTCCCTTATATTTTATTTACACGTGGTTTTTCCCTTAGTCTTGAAAGCCCTTGAGTCTGTAATGTCTTGACCACATTGTACTGCTCCCCTCTCCTCTACTGTTGATTTAAATGTTCCCTATTCTGAACTCTGATATTACTTTGGTCATAACACAAGAAGAACACTTATCACGGTATACTATATGTTTAGCCTTATGGTCTTCTCTTTCCTCTGCTAGATAATGTGTGCCATCAAGCCAGAGCCACTTAGGCATGTTTGTAACCACAGACCACACCATAATTTCTGGAATGTGGTGGATATTTAATACAGATATTTTGATTCAATCAATCAATAAATGAATTGGATTTCATAACTAATTTAAAATGTAAAAGTGATTGCCATCATACAGCTCTTCCATAAAAATAACACACTTTAAATATTAACTGACTCAGTGTTAGCCAAAGCTAGATAGATGGTTACATGGGTGTTTGACAGGATATTGCACTATGTGGAGGTGTTACCTGGAAGAGTAATCTTTTATTTTTTCTAAAGAGTTTAGTATTACATTCACTCTCAAGTGTTGGAAGTATTGTATGAGTAACACTGCATGCAATTAGACAAGGAAAATACAGAAATGGCAGCAGTGGGTATCTTTATTTTTCTCTGATTAATGAATGAAAATAGTGGTCAACAACATGTAAGTGCTTACTATAGGCAGTTCTATATTCTTTGCATGTTTCAACTCTTATAATCCTTGCATGCTTTCTATAATGAAGATACTATTATTCTTCCAGTTTAAAAGATCCAAAGCTGTGACACAGAAGCTAAAAAACTTGCCAAAGGACACTCAGATAGGAAGTTGTAGAGCTCAGCAGCCAGGAGACTAGCTTCAGATTCTGAGTTGTTACTCCTATATTACACTACTCCCCAGTACTGATAAAAAGCACTATAGAAGGAACAAAGGGTTAAAGTAAAGCCAGCAACAGAGAAACCTGTACAATCATAGACTAATCATCTAGGCAAAACAATATTTTGGATTGTTAGATCTACTATATGATTTTTCCTAAAGTTTTCTCTATTTGCTTTATTTTGAAATTTTCTAAATCTTTTCCACTTGCCCTTTTTTTTTTTTTTTTTTTTTTACTGTGATCCTTGTTTTCTTCCTATATCCTCATTTTTTGAAAAGGGACCCCCCAGAAAAGAAGGTCAATGGGTGGACACCAGAACAGAACATTATCTCTCAGTACTAAAGAGATGGCTGGCATAAATTCTATGGACTTAATGCAAAAAAAAAAATGGGTATTAGGTGGTAGTCCTATTTCAAAGTATTTGCCTCTTCATAGCTCACTGCCATGCTGAGATCTATTTTTTCAATGACTGTAAGATATTTCAACTCTGTATGTACCTCCTAGAAAAGTACTAATTTTCTTGGCAAGTCAAAAACAGAACATCTGCTTATATTGACTCTCTAGTTGGAAAACAATAAGAAAAACTTTTCCTTTTCTGTGCTAGTGATATGATTATAATACCCTATTGCATATTAATGACTCGAGATACATCCTTGTTTGAATTTGGTCAGAAATAAAATGATGCAATATTGAGTTATAAAACAGAAATAAACCATATTTGCTAAATACTTTCTTCACCAAATAAAAACATACACATATAATAGTAAAATAAATGAAACATTTTAAAAGGAAGTCCTTATTTATAATCATCCTTCCATAGTTACATGATGGCGAATGTAGTATTCATGGTCAAATATAACTTTTGAGACCATCGGCTCTATGCAAGATGTCATGGAAATAAAGTCTGTTTTGGAATAAAAGGGAACAAAAATCTTATTCAGAGAACACCTCCCAGCTGTGTTACCAGTTACTGTGTAATCATCTTTCATTATATATGCTGTATGGTGTATGGAGAATGATTAGAAATGCAAACCTGATGTTCTGAATTTGTACATCTCTTTTAGGGCCAGATCTCAACAAGGAACTTAGCCTCAGATTCCAGGCGTAGCTCATTAAACGTTTTGCTAAGTCACTAATATTTACTGAGTGATCATTCTAATATTCTATAAAGCACTCTAAAGACAAGTTCTAAATTCTTATATTTCTAGGATACTAGACACCAAGTAGTGTAAGACTAAGCAAAATCAGGACCATACTATTATCATCTTTGTTTTCTTTCTCTTTTCCTTCCAATTGACTTTTACTGAATGGATAATACAGCATAGCAAAAAGTCTAATGTTATAAGTTATTTATTTACTTATCCCCCCTCAAAGTCAAGCACTGTTACCAGTGTTGGGGGACATCATTTCAGATATGGTATCCCTTTAACATCATAGCTGTGGTATATAGCTACACAACAGACAACATCTTAAGCAGGAAATAATATATATAATATTTTGTAGCTCATTTTTGCATTTAATTTATCTCACAGATCATACCATCCTGAGCAATAAGAGCTGACTCATTCTATGTATAATTGCTTATTTCATTGTAGACACCTTATTTTCAAATGTTCCAGTTATCTATTCCTGCATAACAAACTACCCTAAAACTCAAAACCTCTTGGTTAATGATTTTATTGTATCTTATCATTTTGTGGATAATGAATATGCACAGGACTCAGCTAGGTGATTTTTCTGGTCCATATTGTATAAACTGGGGTCATTAGGTAAGACTTTGCTGATGCCAGGCTGGGCTGGATTATACAAAATATATGTTCTGACATGTCTGGGCCCTTGGTGAAGATAGTTGGAGAAATGGGCTGTGGGTCTCTCTACGAGTGGTCTTGGGGCTTCTCCATATGGTACCTCGAGTATGGTAACTGGCCTTCTTACAAAACAGCTAAGAGCTTCATGATACCAGAGTGGATGCTTCCAGTCCTTTTTAAGGGTATGCTTCCAAACTGACACAGTATCACTTCCTCCAGATTCTATTGGACAGAGCAGTCACAGGTCAGGACAGATTGAAGGAGATGGAATAAATTTCTTACTTCTCAATAGGAGTGTTAAAGAATCTGTGGCCTCACGCCAAGGAGTACTTCCCAGAACTTCTGCTGCCAGTGTCTTTGCCCCTGCCGTGAGCCACAGCTGCCCTTCATCTCTGCAGGAGACCTTCCAACACTAGCAGGTTATTAAGGAAGAATTTTCTGAGAATAATACCTGTGAATCAGCCATATCCAGTCTTCTGTGGTAGTTTTAAGAGATCCCTGTGGAGGATTACAGAGATGGATGGGACTGCCTCACACCTTTACACAACCAGTGTAAGAAAAACAGTGTGGGAAAAACATTTGTGAGCCATGTGGCTGACAGGGTCTTGGTGCTCCGGCCAGGTGTCAGGCCTGTGCCGCTGAGGTGGGAGAGTCAAGTTCAGGACATTGGTCCACCAGAGACCTCCTGGCTCCATGTGATATCAAACGACGAAAATTCTCAGAGAGATCTCCATCTCAATGCTAAGACCCAGCTCCACTCAATGACTAGCAAGCTACAGTGCTGGACACCCCATGGCAAACAACTAGCAAGACAGGAACACAACCCCACCCATTAGCAGAGAGGCTGCCTAAAATCATAATAAGGTCACAGCCACCCCAAAACACACCACCGGAGGCAGTCCTGCCCACGAGAAAGACAAGATCCAACCTTATCCACCAAAACACAGGCACCAGTCCCCTCCACCAGGAAGCCGACACAACCGACTGAACCAACCTTAGCCACTGGGGGTAGACGCCAAAAACCACGGGAACTATGAACCTGCAACCTGTGCAAAGGAGACCCCAAACACAGTAAGTTAAGCAAAATGAGAAAAGAGATAAACACACAGCAGATGAAGGAGCAAGGTAAAAACCCATCAAACCAAACAGGTGAAGAGGAAATAGGCAGTCTACCTGAAAAAGAATTCAGAGTAATGATAGTAAAGATGATCCAAAATCTTGGAAATAGAATGGAGAAAATACAAGAAACGTTTAACAAGGACATAGAAGAACTAGAGAGCAAACAAACAATGATGAACAACACAATAAATGAAATTTAAAATTCTCTAGAAGGAATCAATAGCAGAATAACCAAGGCAGAAGAACGGATAAATGACCTGGAAGATAAAATAGTGGAAATAATTACTGCAGAGCAGAATAAACAGAAAAGAATTGAAAGAATTGAGGATGGTCTCAGAGATCTCTGGAACAACATTAAACGCACCAACATGCGAATTATAGGGGTCCCAGAAGAAGAGAAAAAGAAAGGGACTGAGAAAATATTTGAAGAGATTATAGTTGAAAACTTCCCTAATATGGGAAAGGAAAAGGTCAATCAAGTCCAGGAAGTGCAGAGAGTCCCATACAGGATAAATTCAAGGAGAAACATGCCAAAACACATATTAATCAAACTATCAAAAATTAAATACAAAGAAAAAATATTAAAAGCAGCAAGGGGAAAACAACAAATAATATACAAGGGAATCCCCATAAGGTTAACAGCCGATGTTTTAGCAGAAACTCTGCAAGGCAGAAGGGAGTGGCAGGATATATTTAAAGTGATGAAAGGGAAAAACCTACAACCAAGATTACTCTACCCAGCACGGATCTCATTCAGATTTGACAGAGAAATTAAAACATTTACAGACAAACAAAAGCTAAACGAATTCAGCATCACCAAACCAGCTTTACAACAAATGCTAAAGGAACTTCTCTAGGCAGGAAACACAAGAGAAGGAAAAGACCTACAATAACAAACACAAAACAATTAGGAAAATGGTAATAGGAACACACATATTGATAATTACCTTAAATGTAAATGGATTAAATGCTCGAACCAAAAGAAATAGACTGGCTGAATGGATACAAAAACAGGACCTGTATATATGCTGTCTACAAGAGACCCGCTTCAGACCTAGGGACACATACAGACTGAAAGTGAGGGGTTGGAAAAAGATATTCCATGCAAATGGACATCAAAAGAAAGCTGGAGTAGCAATTCTTATATGAGACAAAATAGACATTAAAATAAAGACTCTTGCAAGAGACAAAGAAGGACACTACATAATGATTAAGGCATCAATCCAAGAAGAAGATATAACAATTGTAAATATTTATGCACCCAACATAGAAGCACCTCAACACATAAGGCAAATGCTAACAGCCATAAAAGGGGAAATAAACGGTAACACAATCATAGTAGGGGACTTTAACACCCCACTTTCACCAATGGACAGATCATCCAAAATGAAAATAAATAAGGAAACACAAGCTTTAAATGATACATTAAACAAGATGGCCTTAATTGATATTTATAGGACACTCGATCCAAAAACAACAGAATACACTTTCTTCTCAAGTGCTCATGGAACATTCTTCAGGATAGATCATATCTTCATTCACAAATCAAGCCTTGGTAAATTTAAGAAAACTGAAATCATATCAAGTATCCTTTCCGACCACAATGCTATGAGACTAGATGTCAATTACAGGAAAAAATCTGTAAAAAATACAAACACGTGGAGGTTAAACAATACACTACTTAATAACCAAGAGATCACTGAAGAAATCAAAGAGGACATCACAAAATACCTAAAAACAAATGACAGTCAAAACATGACAACCCAAAACCTATGGGATGCAGCAAAAGCAGTTCTAAGAGGGAAGTTTATAGCAATACAATCCTACCTCAAAAAAAAAGAAACATCTCAAGTAAACAACCTAACCTTACACCTAAAGCAATTAGAGAAAGAAGAACAAAAAAAAACCCCAAAGTTAGCAGAAGGAAAGAAATCATAAAGATCAGATCAGAAATAAATGAAAAGGAAATGAAGGAAAAAATAGCAAAGATCAATAAAACTAAAATCTGGTTCTTTGAGAAGATAAACAAAATTGATAAACCATTAGCCAGACTAATCAAGAAAAAAAGGAAAAAGACTCAAATCAATAGAATTAGAAATGAAAAAGGAGAAGTAACAACTGACACTACAGAAATACAAAGGATCATGAGAGATTACTACAAGCAACTCTATGCCAATACAATGGACAACCTGGAAGAAATGGACGACTTCTTAGAAAAGCACAACCTTCCGAGCCTGAATCAGGAAGAAATAGAAATTTTTAAAAGACCAATCACAAGCACTGAAATTGAGACTGTGATTAAAAATCTTCCAACAAACAAAAGCCCAGGGTCAGATGGCTTCACAGGCGAATTCTATCACACATTTAGAGAAGAGCTAACACCTCTCCTTCTCAAACTCTTCCAAAAATATAGCAGAGGGAGGAACACTCCCAAACTCATTCTACGAGGCCACCATCACCCTGATACCAAAACCAGACAAAGATGTTACAAAGAAAGAAAACTACAGGCGAATATCACTGATGAACATAGATGCAAAAATCCTCAACAATATGCTAGCAAACAGAATCCAACAGCACATTAAAAGGATCATACACCATGATCAAGTGGGCTTTATCCCAGGAATGCAAGGATTCTTCATTATACACAAATCACTCAATGTGATACACTATATTAACAAATTGAAGGATAAACACCCTATGATAATATCAATAAATGCAGAAAAAGCTTTTGACAAAATTCAACACAAATTTATGATAAAAATCCTCCAGGAAGTAGGCATAGGGGGAATTTACCTCAACATAATAAGGCCATATATGACAAACCCACAGCCAACATCATTCTCAGTGGTGAAAAACTGAAACCATTTCCTCTAAGATCAGGAACAAGACAAGGTTGTGCACTCTCACCACTATTATTCAAAACAGTTTTGGAAGTTTTAGCAACAGCAGTCAGAGAAGAAAAAGAAATAAAAGGAATCCATATCGGAAAAGAAGTAAAGCTGTCATTGTTTGCAGATGACATGATACTATACATAGAGAATCCTAAAGATGCTGCCAGAAAACTACTAGAGTGAATCAATGAATATGGTAAAGTAGCAGGATACAAAATTAATGCCCAGAAATCACTTGCATTCCTATACACTAATGATGAAAAATCTGAAAGAGAAATTAAGGAAACACTCTAATTTACCATTGCAACAAAAAGAATAAAATACCTAGGAATAAACCTACCTAAGGAGACAAAAGACCTGTATGCAGAAAACTATAAGACACTGATGAAAGAAATTAAAGATGATACAAACAGATGGAGAGATATACCATTTTCTTGGATTGGAAGAATCAACATTGTGAAAATGACTATACTACCCAAAGCAATCTACAGATTCAATGCAATCCCTATCAAACTACCACTGGCATTTTTCACAGAACTAGAACAAAAAAATTCACAATTTGTATGGAAACACAAAAGACCCCGAATAGCCAAAGCAGTCTTGAGAAAGAAAAACGGAGCTGGAGGAATCAGGCTCCCTGATTTCAGACTATACTACAAAGCTACAGTAATCAAGACAGTATGGTACTGGCACAAAAACAGAAATATAGATCAGTGGAACAGGATAGAAAGCCCAGAGATAAACCCATGCACATATGGTCACCTTATTTTTGATAAAGGAGGAAAGAATACACAATGGAGAAAAGACAGCCTCTTCAATAAGTTATGCTGGGAAAACTGAACAGCTACATGTAAAAAAATGAAATTAGAATACTCCCTAACACCATACACAAAAATAAACTCAAAATGGATTAAAGACCTAAATGTAAGGCCCAACACTATAAAACTCTTACAGGAAAACATAGGCAGAACAGTCTATGACATAAATCACAGCAAGATCCTTTTTGAGCCACCTCCTAGAGAAATGGAAATAAAAACAAACAAATGGGACCTAATGGAACCTAAAAGCTTCTGCACAGCAAAGGAAACCATAAACAAGACAAAAAGACAACCCTCAGAATGGGAGAAAATATTTGCAAATGAAGCAACTGACAAAGGATTAATCTCCAAAATTTACAAGCAGCTCATGCAGCTCAATATCAAAAACCAAACAACCCAATCCAAAAATGGGCAGAAGACCTAAATAGACATTTCTCCAAGGAAGATATACAGACTGCCAACAAACACATGAAAGGATGCTCAACATCACTAATCATTAGAGAAATGCAAATCAAAGCTACCATGAGGTATCACCTCACACCAGTCAGAATGGCCATGATCAAAAAATCTACAAACAATAAATGCTGTAGAGGGTGTGGAGAAAAGGGAACCCACTTGCACTGTTGGTGGGAATGTAAATTGATACAGCCACTATGGAGAACAGCATGGAGGTTCCTTAAAAAACTAAAAATAGAAATACCATATGACCCAGCAATCCCACTACTGCGCATGTACTCTGAGAAAACCATAATTCAAAAAGAGTCATGTACCACAATGTTCATTGTAGCACTATTTACAATAGCCAGGACATAGAAGCCACGTAAATGTCCATTGACAGATGAATGGATAAAGATGTGGCACATATATACAATGGAATATTACTCAGCCATAAAAAGAAATGAAATTGATTTATTTGTAGTGATGTGGATGGACCTACAGTCTGTCATACAGACTGAAGTAAGTCAGAAAGAGAAAAACAAATACTGTATGCTAACACATATATATGGAATCTAAAAAAAAAAAAAAAGGTTATGAAGAACCTAGGGGCAGGACAGGAATAAAGACGCAGATGTAGAGAATGGACTTGAGGACACAGGGAGTGGGAAGTGTAAGCTGGGACGAAGTGAGAGCGAGGCATGGACTTATATACACTACCAAATGTAAAACAGATAGCTAGTGGGAAGCAGCCTCATAGCACAGGAGATCAGCTCGGTGCTATGTGACCACCTAGAGGGGTGGATAGGGAGTGTGGGAGGCAGAAACAAGAGGGAGGAGTTATGGTGATATATGTATATGTATACCTGACTCACTTTGTTATGAAGCAGAATCTAACACACCACTGGAAAGCAATTATATGCCAATAAAGATGTTGATAAATAAATAGATAAATAAATAAATAAATGAATCTGTGGTCTTTTTGTCTGCCACACTAGTCTTTAATCAAACAACAACAAACTTCAGTAATTATTATTGTGTAGATGTTGCAGTGATTATATCAGTAGAATATATTGGTACATTCTTACAAGATGAGTCAGAAAATGCTGATTTGCATTTGTAACTTTGATGAATATTGCCCAGTAATTTGCAGACATATCGTACTGTGTCTTATTCATCTTTGTTTATCCCAACAGTGCTCAACAAAAAACAGTGTTCCACAGTATTTGAAGAAATAAAGAACATAGGACTGAAAGGTATGAGGGAGTGTGGAGAAATGAAAATTAAGAAAAGAGAGTTATAGAATTTGAAAAATAATAGGACAAGACAGAAATCTAATTTTCAAAAGTCATTTAATTTTTTGGTATCTACTTATTCTCTGTTAAAACACAGAGGTCAATTAGATAGTCTCTTAGGTCCTTTCAACTGCTAACCTTTTATAATCCCATGATTATATATACATACACACACACACACACACACACGTGTGTGTGTGTGTGTATGTATATATAAAAGTGTTCCACAGAAGGGTAACTTTTGAATACTTTGTTTTACATTTAAAAGACTTTCATTTTGAGAAAACATGCAAAAACTGAGGGCTGTGAATAGTGCAGAGGTTTATTTTTTCCCCTCTTAATGCTTACAATTCAATTAAGTCTGACAGGATACCATTAATGTTTTTGTCAAAAGCTTAGCAATTAGAGCTGTTTAGATTTTACATGGTCATCTTTACCAAGGCAAGTATTGAGAATAACTCTAATTTTGGAAATACAGCTGTCAATAGCTTAACATATGCTTCATATAAGCTAGAGCAAATTTTAAAAATTGTTAACTTCAACTAACTACACGTAATGATAAGCCAAAATTAATTTTATTATATCATCATAAATATATATTCAAAATAATAGAAAGTTACTTGAATATATATATTATCTGATAATCTCACAAAAGTTAAAAATCAGGGTTCAGAATTCCTATGATAACTGAAGTAACAGAAGTAATTATAGATATCACACAAAAATAAAAATGCTTGGTAGATATATCTCAACTGCTAAAGTTTTAAATTTGAGAAGCGATTATGTTAAAGAAAACTTTGATACATGACACCTTACAAAAGTTATTGTAAAAAGGACTCTTTCTTATTTCCAAGACCTATTTGCCAGTTAAAATGTCATTTATGTAAAATGTGAATTGGCAAAATACGTCTAAAATATAAATTAATGAGAAGTTGTAATTGGAGGTTACAAAAAATCCCAAATTACTATGTATCCCCTTTAATTTTTGCTGCTTATTTTAAACAGAACCTACATGATAGCCACAATTTAGCTTATAATTTAGAAATTTCCTAAATTTATGTGATAAAAACCACCTTTGAAAGTCTAAAGTTTGAAAATAACAACATAAATTCTATTAACAATTCCACTTTATAACATTTCTCTTTTTTTTTTTTTTGCCTCCTATCCTGCTACTCTTTTTTTCTCAGGTAAAATCTTAATGATAGCCTATGCAACAGTGTGGTTTATAATTAGCTGTGGATGCAATTAGAGGCATCACAATCTCTAACTGATTCTACTTCTGCCTCTTTCTTTTCTTTGTGTGTCTTCAGTCTTTGATCCCGTTACTTTTCTCTCCAGCATAAACTGTACTTGAATTCTACCAAAGACCCCCACTGACCTTAAGCTGCTGTTGTTTGTGGTGTACTAACTCCCCACTGTTTGTCAACTCCCACTAAAAACATATTCACTTTCACTTTCAGGCTGTTAAACACTGTGGCAAAAAGTCAATTCATTTTGCTGAGACATCGCTTCATTTTTTTTTTTTTTTTTATAATAGCCACTTTTTTTTTTTAATAGTAATCTTTTATTTATTTTTTATTTATTTATTTATTTTTATTTATTTTTGGCTGTGTTGGGTCTTCATTTCTGTGCGAGGGCTTTCTCCCATTCAGTAAGCTGCCTCTTTGTTTTTTTGATAGTTTTCTTCCCTTTGTAAAAGCTTTTTAGTTTGATCTAGTCACATTAGTTTATTTTTGCTTTTGTTTCCCTTGTCTGAGGAGACAAAGCAAAAAACATATTACTAAGACCAATGTCAAAAAGCTTATTGCCTGTTTTCTTTTTCTCTTTTTTAAATTTTTTATTTTATATTGGAGTATAGTTGCTTTACAATGTATTAGTTTCAGGTATACAGCAAAGTGATTCAGTTATATATATACATATATCTGTTCTTTATCAAATTATTTTCCCATTTAGATTATTACAGAATATTGAGCAGAGTTCCCTGTGCTTATACAGTAGGTCCTTTTATGGTTTCAGGCCTTAAGTTTAAGCTTTAATCCATTTACTTTTGTTTGTTTGCTTTTATTGAAGTATATTTGACTTACAATATTATATAAGTTTCAGGTATACAATTTAGTGATTTGATATTTTTATACATTACAAAATCATAACCACAATATGTCTAATTACCATCTGTCACCATACAGAGTTATTATATTATTGAATATTTCCCTGTGCTGTACATTACAACCCCCTGACTTATTTATTTTATACTGGAAGTTTGTACCTCTTAATCTCCCTCACCTATTTCCTTCATCCCACCACTCCTTTCCCCTCTGCAACAACCAGTCTGTTCTCTGTATCTTTGAGTCTTTCTGCTTTGTTATGTTTGTTTTTATTTGTTTATTTGTTTTTGTTTGTTTTTAAGATTCTATATATAATTGAAATTATATGGTATTTATCTTTCTCTGACTTATTTTACTTTGCAGGATACTCTCTAGGTCCATCCCTGTTGTTGCAAATGGTAAGATTTTATTCTTTTTATGGCTGAGTATTATTCCATTGTATATGCATACCACATCTTCTCTATCCATTCATCTATCAATAGACACTCAGGTTGTTTTCATATCTTGGCTATTGTAAATAATGCTTCAATGAAAACAGGTCTGCATTATCTTTTTGAATTAGAGTTTTCATGTTCTTTGTAAAAATACCCAGGAGTAGATTTGCTGGATCATATGGTAGTTCTGTTTATAATTTTTTGAGGAACCTACATATTGTTTTCCATAGTGGCTGTACCAATTTACATTCCCATCAACAGTGCACAAGAGTTCCCTTTTTGCCACATCCTCACTAATACTTGTTATGCCTTTATGATGATAGTGATTCTGAAAGATGTGAGGTGATATCTCATTGTGGTTTTCATTTGCATTTTCCTGGAGATTATTGATGTTGAATATCTTTTCATGTGTCTTTCGGCCATTTGTATGTCTTCTTTGAAAAATGTCTATTAAGGTCCTTTGCCCAGTTATAAATTGCACTATTTATTGTTTTGATGTTGAGTTGTAGGAGTTTTTGGTATATCTTTGATATTAACCCCTTATAAGATACATCATTTGCAAATATCTTCCCCTTTTCAGTTGGCTGCCTTTTTCATTTGTTAACAGTTTCCTTCACCATGCAAAAGCTGTTTAGTTTGATGTACTCCCATTTGTTTATTTTTGCTTTTGTTTCCCTTGCCTTAGGAGACATATTTTTAAAAATATTGGTAAGACCAATGTTAAAAAGCATGCTGTATATGTTTTCTTCTAAGAGTTTTATGGTTTCAGGTCCTACATTCAAGTCTTTAAACCATTTTATTATTTTTTTTAATTAATTAATTAAATTATTCATTCATTTTTGGCTGAGTTGGGTCTTTGTTGCTGCATGTGGGCTTTCTCTAGTTGCAGCGAGCAGGGGATACTCTTCGTTGCAGTGCGTGGGCTTCTCATTTTGGTGGCTTCTCTTGTTGTGGAGCATGGGCTCTAGGTGTGTGGGCTTCAGTAGTTGTGGCTCACGGGCTGTAGAACACAGGCTCAGTAGTTGTGGTACATGGGCTTAGTTGCTCTGCAGCATGTGGAATCTTCCTGGACCAGGGATTGAACCCACGTCTCCTGCCTTGGCAGGCAGATTCTTAACCACTTCACCACAAAGGAAGCCCTTTAAAGCATTTTAAATTTATTTTTCTGTACAGTATGAGAAGGCAGTCTAGTTTCTAGTTTGATAATTTGTGTACAGCTGTCCAGTATTCCCAACAACACTTATTAGATCTCCTGTCTTTTCCCTATTATATAGTCTTGCCTCATTTGTCATGCATTAATTGGCCATGTAAGCATGGGTTTATTTCTGGGCTTTCTACCCCTGTTTCATTGATCTGTGTGTCTGTTTTTGTGACAGTACCATACTGTTTTGATTATTATAGAATGTAGTATAGTTTGATATCAGGGAGCGTGATACCTCAGCTTTGTTCTTTATTAAGATTGTTTCGGCTATTTGAGGTCTTTGTGATTCCTTACAAATTTTAGAATTATTTGTTCTAGTTCTATGAAAAATACAATTGTTGTTTTGAAAGGGATGCATTGAATTTATAGATTGCCTTGGGTAATGTCATCATTAACATTATTAATTCTTTCAATACATGTGTACATAATATTTTTCCATTTATTTGTGTCTTCAATTTCTTTCAACAATGTCTCACAGTTTTCTGAGAACAGGTCTTTTACCTCCTTGTTTAGATTTATTCCTAGATATTTCATTCTATTGATGAAATTGTAAACGTGATTTTTAAATTTTCTCTTTGTGATAGTTCATTATTAGTACATAGAAATGCAACAGATTTATGTTTATTAATTTTGTATTTTACTGAATTCATTTATTCTAATAGATTTTTTGGAGGCATCTTTAGTGTTTTCCATATATAGTGTAATGTCACCTACAAACAGTGACAGTTTTACTTCTTTTTTTCCAATTTGTATTCCTTTTATTTCTCTTTCTTGTCTCTTGCTGTGGCTAGAACTTCCAATACTATATTGAATAAAAGTGGTGAGAGTGAACATCCTTAGCTTGTTCCTGATCTTAGAGGAAAAAGCTTTTCACAGTTGAATATGATGTTGGATGTACGTGTGTCATATATAGCCTTTATTATGTTGAGGCAAGTTCCCTTGATACCTACCTTGTTGAGAGTTCTTATCATAAATGGATGTTAAAATGTGTCAAAAGATTTTTCTGCATCTATTGAGAGGATCATATGATTTTTATCCTTCAATTTATTAATGTGGTGTATTGCATTGATTGATTTGCAGATATTGAAGCATCCTTGCATCCCTGGAATAAATCCCACTTGATCATGATATATAATCCTTTTAATGCATTATTAAATTTAGTTGACTAATATTTTGTTGATAATTTTTGCATCTATGTTCATCAGTGATATTGGCCTGTAATTTTCTTTTCTGTGGTGGTTTTGTATGTTTTGCATATCAAAGTGATGATGGCCTCATAGAATGATCTGGAAGGACTCTTTAGTTTGAAAAGGATAGGTGTTAACTTTTCTTTAAAATTTTATGGAATTCACCTCTGAAGCCTTCTGGTCCTGGTCTTTTGTTTATTGGGAGGGTTTTTTATTACTAATTTTGTTACTGTTAATCAGTCTGCTTATTTTTTCTATTTTTTCACAATTCAGTCTTTGAAGACTGTACATTTCTGGGACATATCCATTTCTCCTAGGTTATTGAAAGTATTGGTATGTAATTGTTAATAGTTATGTCTTATTATTGTTTGTATTTCTGTGGTATCAGTTATAATTGCTCCTTTTTCATTTCATTTCTGATTTTATTTATTTGGCCTCTCTCACTTTTTCCTTGATGAGTCTGACAAAAGGTTTATCAATTTCGTTTATTTTTTTAAAGAACCAGCTCTTAGTTTCATTGATCTTTTGGGATTTTTTTGTCTCTATTTCATTTACTTCTGCTCTGATCTTTATTGTTTCTTTCTTCCTACTAACTTTGGGTTTTATTCATCTTTTTCTAGTTCCTTTAGATGTTTTCTTGTTTCTTGAGGAATGCTTACTACACTAAAAACTTCCTTCTTAGAACTGGTTTCGCTGCATCACGTACATTTTGTATTGTTGTGTTTCCATTTTAATTTATCTACAGATATTTTTTATTTCCTCTCTGATTTCTTCAGTGACCCATTGGTTGTTCATTAACATATTGTTTAGCTTCCAGTGTTTGTATTTTTTGCAGTTTTTTTTTTTTTCTTGCAGTTGATTTCTACTCTTATACCTCTGTGATCAGAAAAGGTGCTTATGTGATTTTGATCTCATTACATATATTGAGACTTCTGTGGCCTAGGATGTGATCTATCCGGGAGAATGTTCCATGTGGACTTGAAAAGAATGTGTACTCTGTTTTGGACTGGAAATTCTGTATGTATATTTCTATTAAGTTCATAAGATCTAACATGTCATTTAAGGTCAATATTTCCTTATTGACATTCTATCTGGACCAGTCCTTTGATATAAGTGGGGTGTTAAAGTCCCCTACTATTTTTGTTCTATACTATTATTATTACTATTGTACTAATGTCAGTTTCTTCCTTTATGTTGGTTAATATTTGCTTATACTGTATTTATATCTGTATATGTACATGACTATATATATGTATATATGTGAGTAATTTAAGTTGATGATCTCTTAAGTTTGAATCCATTCTAACCAACCTAAATTTTTACTACTCCCTCATTTAATGCTTTTTACTACATATTTTTTTGCATATCCCTTAACTACTTGTGGATAGACAATTTTACTACTTTTGATTTTAAACATCCTACTAGCTTTATAAGTGGTTGACCTATTATCTTTACTGAATGTTTGCCTTTACCAGTGAGATTTCTCCTTTCATAATGTTCATATTTCTAGATGTTGCCTTCTTATCTCATTACAATAAGTCCCCTACATACGAATGAGTTCTGTTCTGAGAACACGTTTGTAAGTCCAATTTGTTCATGAGTCCAACAAAGTTAGCCTAGGTACCCAACTAACACAATCGGCTATATAGTACTGTACTGTAATAGGTTTATAATATTTTCACACAAATAATACATAAAAAACAAAAAAACACAAAAAATAAAACATTTTTAATCTTGCAGTACAGTACCTTGAAAAGTACAGCAGTACAGTACAACAGCTGGCATACAGGGGCTGGCATTGAGTGAACAGGCAAGAAGAGTTACTGACTGGAGGAGGAAGGAGGAGGTGGGAGATGGTACAGCTGAAAGATCATCAGCAATAGGAGATGGAGGGCAAGCTGCATGTGACAATGTACACCAGACACGTGAACTAAGTTACATGACTGACCATGCAAACGCATGTTCGCATCTTTGAAAGTTCACAACGTGAGGGTTCGTATGTAGGGGACTTACTGTATTGCCTTCTTTTCTGCTTATAGAAGTCCCTTTAACATTTCTTGTAAAGCCAGCTTAGTGGTGCTGAATTCATTTTGCTTTTGCTTTTACTTATCTGTAAAATTCTTTCTCCTTCAAATCTTAATGGTAACCTTGCTGGGTAGAGTATTCTTGATGGTAGATTTTTTTTTTCCTTTCATCACTTTGAATATATCATGCCACCCCCTTCTGACCTGCAAAGTTTCTGCTGAAAATTCAGCTGACGGTCTTACAGGAGTTCCCTTGTATGTAACTAGTTGCCTTTCTCCTCTGGCTTTTAATATTTGTACTTTATCTTTAATTTCTGCCATTTTAATTATAATGTGTCTTGGTGTAGACCTCTTGGGGTTCATCTTCTTTGAAACTCTGTGCTTCCTGGACCTGATATGCTTCCTTCCCTAGGTTAGGGAAGTTTTCAGCTATAGTTTATTCAAGTAAATTCTTTGTCCCTTTCAGTCTTCTCCTTCTGGAACCTCTATAATGTGAATGTTAATATGCTTGATGTTGTTCCATAGGTCTCTTAAACTGTTCTCTTTTTTAAAAATTCTTTTCTGTGTTAGCCTTGAGTGTTTTTCACTGCTGTCTTTCAGAGGGCTGATCCTTTCTTCTATACCATATAATCTACTGTTCATTTCTTCTGGTGCAGTTTCAGTTAATTGTATATATTTTCAGTTATTGTATTCTTCAGCTCTCTCCTTTATATTTTCTCATCTCTTTGTATATACAAATTCTCACTTTGTTCATTATTCTTCCCTAAACTCAGTGGGCATCTTTATGATCATTACTTTGAACTCTTTATCAGGTCACTTCCTTATCTCCATTTCTTTTAGTTCTTTTTCTGGGGTTATGTCTTGTTCCTTCACTTGGAACATAATCCTTTGTTTCCCCCATTTTCCTTCAGTTCTCTCTGTTGATTTCTATTTGTTAAGTAGGTTGGCTATGTTTTTCAATCCTCAAGTGGTCTTATGTAGGATATGTCCTGTGGGGGTCACTAGAGCTATATACTCTAGGGGTACCCCCTATGTGGGCTTTGTGTACCCTTCTGTTGTAGTGGGGTTGATTACTGTGGGTGTGCTGGTATGTAGAGCAGGCCCCAGCGCAGCTGGCTGTGAGGCTGCACCTCATGTGGTGGCTGTGAAACCACTGGAGCATGGGATAGGCTTACTGCACAGTTGTCAGTGCACTTAGGTGGGTGTGGCTGGTGAGACCCACTGGTGGGCAGGCCCAGTCCCTGTGTGACTCTCTGAACAACCTGGGGTGGGGGGATGACTCAGGTCTGATGCTGGATGTTAGGGCTGGGTCCCTGGTGCTAATAGGCTAGAGGGAGAATTCCAAGATGTCACTTGCCAGTGTTGGTGTTAGCACAGTAGGATGTGCTCCTAAAAATGGCTGCCACCAGTGTTTCTGTCCCCAAGGAATCCCAGATGCCTCCTGCCTCTCCAGGAGGCTCTCCAAGATCAGCAAGTGGGTCTGACCCAGGCTTCTTTCAAATTATTGCATCTGCACTGGGACTCAGAGCATGTGAGATTTTGTGCATTGCTTTTAAGAAATGAATATCTATTTCCTATAGCCCTCTGGCTCTTCTGAACATAAGCACCATTAGTTTTCAAAGCAGACCTTCTGGCAGCTTGTTTTCTCAGTGTAAGACCCCTGGCTGGCGACCCTAATGTGGGGCTCAGACACCTCACTTCTTGAGGAAGACCTCTATGATTGTGCTATTCCTCTTGTTTTTGAGCCACTAACCCTAGGGGTGTGGGTCCTGACTATACTGTTCTTCACCCCTTCTGTTCACCCTGTAGTGGTTTTTTCTTTATGTCTTTATTTGTGGAAAATATTTTCTGCTAGTCTTCAGGTCATTGATAGTTGCTCTTTAAGTGCAGTTGACCCTTGAACAACGCAGAGATTAGGGGCACTGACCCCCCATGAAATTGAAAAATCCATGTATAATTTTACAAGTGGCCCTATGTATTCACAGTTCTGCATCTGCATCTGTGGATCCAACCAAATGTGAATCATGTAGTAATATAGTATATATTTATTGAAAAAAATCCATGTATAAGTGGACCTGCACAGTTCAAATCCATGTTGTTCGAGACTCAACTGTAATTGTAATTTTGGTGTGTCCATGGAAGAAGGTGAGTTCAAGGTTTTCCTACTCTGCCAACTTGGCCACCTCCCTCGATTATTTCATAATTTAAGGTGATCTTTTATACACTGACACTATCACCCTTCCACCTTAATGGGTGGCCGTTCTCTCAGAGATCTCTATTGTAGTTTCCATTGTAGTGGTTAGTCATTTTTGTTTTAAAAGAACATATTCCTGAAAACGTTTTAAAGTAATGATAGCATAATCATCAATTGGGTGTTCATTTTATATGCAGAGATTAAGCGCCTTACATATGTTACTTTAATCTTTACCTTAGATTAACATAACAGATTGCTCCCTTCAGTATTTTTTTTTCAGGTGAGGAAATTCAAGAGAAGCTAAGTTATTCAGTCAAGTTTATATTCCTAGTGAGCCAGAGAAAAAGTAAACCTGTGCCTATGCAGGCTCCATTTTTTCATTCATTTGTCCAACATACCACATATTGATTGTCTCTTATGTGCTTCTGTATTAAGTATCCAAGAAGAATCTAGACAAATGTACTCCTTTGAACAGTGGAGATGACAGTCAGAAAGGATTGACATTGGCTAAGTGATGACAATTCTACCCAGGAGTAACAGGGAAAAGTGCACACTATGCAAATCTGGAGTGGGGTTGGGGACAGAAAACTTTTATTAAGTAACAGTTATAAACATTTAAGCTGAGACCTGAAAAATGAATAGGATTTAGCTATACAAAGCATATTTATGGGAGACAAGAGGCACTGGACAAGGTCTAAAACATGACATTTTCAAAGTGAAACATGTTGAGTTTCATAAACTGAAACAAGCATAGTTGCCTGGGGCACAGAGAAGCTGGAGAAAGGTTATTCTCTCTCTTTTCAAAGTCTGTTTAAATAGTTGTTAGAATATACCTGTGTTTGTGGTATTTTAAAGGATAAATATATTTTCTCATAATATTGCAGGTGAACGAGAAAATAATATTTAGCAAAAATAAAATAAAACACAGATCTTATTCTAACATCCAGAGATAATCACTGTTAGCTCTTTGATGTTTGCCTTTTCAGACATCCACTCTTTATAGGAATGTGTATATTTTTACAGGAAAAAATATGAACATAAAAGGCTCAAAAATTATACTGGTTATAAAGTAATATATGGAATTATTTTACATGTCTATAAATTTTTATGTTCAACATAGTGCATGAACAATGTAGAAGTGATATATAGATGGACAGACAGATCGATTAAACAGAATAAATATTTTGAAAATGATGTTACTATGGATAAACATCACAGTCTAAAGAAGAAGAGGTAAGTTATTTAAAAATTATTTTAAGACATTTACTAAGTATGTGGGAAAAGTCAGTTTTAATCCTTGATTCCACTTTCTCTTATACACCACAGATTTCCAAAATTATAAATGACTATTTTGTATAAACCTATATTCACAAACCTGGAGGAAGATAGAGGTATGCAATGGACAGGGGCTTTCAAATGAGAATATTTGTGAAATAAACACAAGTTGGATGACCTTTAATAAATTACAAATAAGCCCTACTTCGTGAATTTAACAACATCATAAATAAATATTCAAGGGAAAACTAGGAACACACTTGCAACACATATAAGTGGTTGATATATAAACAGCTGTATAAAATAATAGGAAAATTCCTAACAATCAACTAGAATAACTGGTAAAATTCATAAGAAAAATCAAATTAAAACATATACCTTAAGCTCTTTCACTGTACCCTATGGAACACAATCAATCATAGGTTTTTTAAAAAAAAGACATCTTCACCTCTTCTATCTACTATCTGACATCAAGCTCACTTCTGATAATGTTATTTCTCTTACAGCTCCCTTAAGGGATGATTCTTTTCTTTCTTACTTCCCTAATCCATAACTCCTGGAGGTGGAACAGCTGCCCTCCTTGTTCTTCATGGCTATTTCTAGGCCATCCTCCTTTTCCTTTCTTTAAATTTAATCAAATTAACTGTTTTTTTAAATTTTTATTTTATATTAGAGTTAATTAACAATGTTGTGTTAGTTTCAGGTGTACAGCAGAGTGATTCACTTATACATATACATGTATCTATTCTTTTTCAAATTCTTTTCCCATTCAGATTATTACAGAGTATTGAGCAGAGTTCCCTGTGCTATGCAGTAGGTCCTTGTTGGTTATATATTTTAAATATAGCAGTGTGTACATGTCAATCCCAAACTCCCAGTCTGTCCCTCCCACAGCCCTTCCCCCCGGAACCATAAATTCATTCTCTAAGTCTGTGAGTCTGTTTCTGTTTTGTAAATAAGTTTGTATCATTTTTTAAATTTAGATTCTACATATAAATGATATCATATAATATTTGTCTGTCTCTGTCTGACTTACTTCACTTAGTATGATAATCTCCAGGTCCATCCACGTTGCTGCAAATGGCAATATTTCATTCTTTTTAAGGGCTAAGTAATGTTCCATTGTATATATGTACCACATCTTCTTTATGCATTCATCTGTCAATGAACATTTAGGGTGCTTCCATGGCCTGGCTACTGTAAACAGTGCTGCAGTGAACATTGGGATGCATATATCCTTTCGAACCATGTTTTTCTCCAGATTATGCCCAGGAGTGGGATTGCTGGATCACATGATAGCTCTATTTTTAGTTTGTTAAGGAACCTCCATACTGTTCTTCATAGTGGCTGTACAAATTTACATTCCCACCAACAATGTAGGAGGGTCCACTTTTCTCCACACATTCTCCAGCATTTATTGTTTGTAGACATTTTGATGATGGCCATTCTGACCAATGTGAGGTGATACCTCATTGTAGTTTTTATTTGCTTTTCTCCAATAATTAGTGATGTTGAGCATCTTTTCATGTGCCTATTGGCCATTTGTATTTCTTCTCTGGAGAAATGTCTATTTAGATCTTCCACCCATTTTCTGATCGGGTTGTTTGTTTTTCTGATACTGAGCAGCATGAGCTGTTTGTATATTTTGAAGATTAATTCCTTGTTGGTTGCTTCGTTTGCAGATATTTTCTCCCATTCGGAGGGTTGACTGTTTGTTTTGTTTACAGTTTCCTTTGCTGTGAAAAAGCTTTTAAGCTTAATTAGGTCCCATTTGTTTATTTTTGTTTTTATTTTCATTACTCTAGGAGGTAGATTGAAAAACTTCTTGCTGCGATTTATGTCAGAGAGTGTTCTGCCTATATTTTCCTTTAAGAGTTTTATAGTATCCAGCCTTACATTTAGGTCTTTAATCCATTTTGAGTTTATTCTTGTGTGTGATGTTAAGGAGTGTTCTAATTTCATTCTCTTACATATAGCTCTCCAGTTTTCCAAGCACCACTTATTGAAGAGACTGTCTTCTCCATTGTATATTCTTGCCTCCTTGGTCATAGCTTAGGTGACCATAGTTGTATGGGTTTATTTCTGCACTTCCTATCCTGTTCCATTGATCTATATTTCTGTTTTTGTGCCAGTAACATACTGTCTTGATGACTGAAGCTTTGTAGTATAGTCTGAAGTCAGGGAGCCTGATTCTTCCAGCTCTGTTTTTCTTTCTCAGGATTGCTTTGTCTATTCAGGGTCTTTTATGTTTCTGTACAAATTGTAAAATTTTTTGTTCTAATTCTGTGAAAAATGCCAGTGGTAATTTGATGGGGATTACAAACCTGTAGATTGCTTTGGGCAGTATAGTCATTTTCACAATGTGTATTCTTCTAATCCAAGAACATGGTATATCTCTCCATCTGTTTGTGTCATCTTTGATTTCTATCATCAGCATGTTATAGTTTTCTGAATACAGTTCTTTTGCCTCCTTAGGTAGGTTTATTCCTAGGTATTTTATTCTTTTTGATATGATGACAAATGTGGTTGTTTCACTAATTTATCTTTCTGATCTTTCATTGTTATTGTATAGGAATGCAAGAGATTTCTGTGTATTAATTTTGTATCCTGCAACTTTACCAGATTCATTGATGAGCTCTAGTAGTTTTCTGGTAGCATCTTTAGGATTTTCTATGTATAGTTTCATGTCATCTGCAAACAGTGATATTTTTACTTCTTCTTTTCCAATTTGAATTCCTTTTATTTTTTTTCTCTGATTGCTGTGGCTGGAACTTCCAAAATTGTGTTGAATAAAAGTGGTGACAATGGACATCCTTGCCTTATTCCTGACCTTGAGGAAATGCTTTCAGCTTTTTCACTGTTAAGTGTGATATTAGCTGTGGGTTTGTCATATATGGCCTTTATTATGTTGAGATATGTTCCCTCTATGCCCACTTTCTGGAGAGTTTTTATCATAAATGGGTGTTGAATTTTGTCAAAAGCTTTTTCTGCATCTATTGAGATGATCATATGGTTTTTATTCTTCAGTTTGCTAAGTGTATCACACTGATTAATTTGTGGATATTGAAAAATCCTTGCATCCCTCAGATGAATCCCACTTGATCATGGTGTGTGATCCTTTTAATAAATAGTTGGATTTGGTTTGCTATTATTTTGTTGAGGATTTTTGTGTCTATGCTAATCAGTGATATTGGCCTGAAATTTTCTTTTAGTGTAGTGTCTTTGGTTTTGGTATCAGGGTGATGGTAGCCACAAAGAATGAGTTTGGGAGTATTCCTTTCTCTGCAATATTTTGGAATAGTTTGAGAAGGATAGGTGTTAACTCTTCTCTAAATGTTTGATAGAATTTGCCTGTGAAGCCATCTGGTCCTGGACTTTTGTTTGTTGGAAGTTTTTAAATCACAGTTTCAATTTCAGTACTTGTGATTGGTCTGTTCATATGTTCTGTTTCTTCCTGGTTCAGTATTGGGAGATTGTACCTTTCTAAGAATTTGTGCATTTCTTCCAGGTTGTCCCAATTATTGGCATAGAGTTGCTTGTAGTAGTCTCTTATGATCCTTTGTATTTCTGTCATGTCCATTATAACTTCTCCTTTTTTGTTTCTTACTTTATTGATTTGAGCCCTCTCCCTCTTTTTCTTGATGTGTCTGGCTAAAATGTATCAGTTCTACTTATCTTTCCAAAGAACCAGCTTTTAGTTTCATTGACCTTTGTTATTGTTGTATTTGCCTCTATTTCATTTATTCCTGCTCTAATCTTTAGGATTTCTTTCCTTCTGCTAACTTTGGGTTTTGTTTGTTCTTCTTTCTCTAGTTGCTTTAGGTGTAAGGTTATGTTGTTTATTTGAGATTTTTCTTGTTTCCTGAGTTAACGTTGTATTGCCATCAACTTCCTTCTTAGAATTGCTTTTGCTGTGTCCCATAGGTTTTAGGTCGTCTTCCTTTTGTTTTCATTCGTCTCTAGGTATTTTTTTTAATTTCCTTTTTGATTTCTTCAGTGATCTATTGGTTGTTTAGTAGCATATTGTTTAGCCTCCTCATGTTTTTTTTTTTTATGTATAGATTTTTTTTCCTTGTAGTTGATTTCTAATCTCATAGTGTTGTGGTTGGAAAAGCTGCTTGATATGATTTCAATTTTCTTAAATTTACCAAGGCTTTCTTTGTGGCCCAGCATATGATTAATTCTGGAGGATGGTCCATGTTCAGTTGAGAAGAATGTGTATACTACTGCTTTCAGATGGCATGCTCTATAAATATCAATTATGTCTATCAGGTCTAATGTGTCATTTAAGGCCTGTGTTTCCATCTGGATTTTCTGTCTGGATGATCTATTAGGGAAAGTGGAGTGTTAAAGTCCCCCATTATTATTGTGTTACTGTTGATTTCTCCTTTGATGGCTGTTATATATTGAGGTGTTCCTATGTTTGGCACATATATATTTACAATTGTTATATCTTCTTCTTGGATTGATCCCTTGATCATTATGTGGTGTCCTTCTTTGTCTCTTGTAACAGTCTATTTTGTCTTATACGAGAATTGCGACTCCAGCTTTCTTTTGATTTCCATTTGCATGGAGTATCTTTTTCCATCCCCTCACTTTCAGTCTGTATGTTTCCCTAGGTCTGAAGTGGGTCTCTTTTAGACAGCATATATACAGGTCTTGTTTTTGTGTCCATTCAGCTAGTCCAACTCTTTTGGTTGGAGCATTTAATCCATTTACATTTAAAGTAATTATCGATATGTATGTTCTTATTGCCATTTTGTTAATTGTTTTCAATTTGTTTTTGTAGGTGTTTTCCCTTCCTCTTTTGTTCTCTTGTGATTTGATAACTAACTTCAGTGATGTGTTTGGATTTCTTTTTTCTTTTGTGTATGTGCATGTATTGTAGGTTTTTGGTTTGTGGTTACCATGAGGTTTTGATATAGCAGTCTATACATAAACAAGACTGTTTTATGTTGCTTGTCTCTTAATTTTCAATGCATTTCCAGTATCCTGCATTTGTTCTCTCCTCTTGTCATGATTGCTGGTTTTGTTATCATATTTGTGTGCAGATGATTTCCTACCTTTACTGTATGTTTGCCTTTACTAGTGAGCTTTTCCACTCATAGTTTTCTTGTTTCTAGTTGTGACCTTTTTTTTTCTGCTAGAGATGTTCCTTTAGTATTTGTTGCAAAGGTGGTCTGGTGATGCTGAATTCTCTTAGCTTTTGTTTGTCTGTAAAGCTTTTGATTTCTAGGTCAAATCTAAATGAGAGCCTTGCTGGGTAGAGTATTCTTGGTTGTAGATTCTTCCTTTTCATCACTTTAATTCTATCATGCCACTCCCTTCTGGCCACAGTGTTTTTGCTAGGAAATCAGCTGATAACCATATAGGAGTTCCCTTGTACTTTATTTGTTGCTTTTTCATTGTTGCTTTTAATAGTTTTTCTTTATCTTTAATTTTGTCAGTTTGATTACTATATGTCTCAGTGTGTTCCTCCTTGGGTTTTTCCTGCCTGGACTCTCTGCACTTCCTGAAGTCGGTTGACTGTTTACTTTCCCATGTTATGAAAGTTTTCAGCTATTATCTCCTCAAATATGTTCTCAGGTCCTTTCTCTTTCTCTTCTTTGGGGACCTCTACAATTCAAATGTTGGTGCATTTAGTGTTGTCCCAGAGGTCTCTGAGACTGTCCTTCTTTCTTTTCATTCTTTATTCTGTTCCACAGCAGTGATTTCCACCATTCTGTCTTCCAGGTCACTTATCCTTTCTTCTGCCTCAATTATTCTGCTATTGATTCCTTTTAGTGTATTTTTCATTTCTGTTATTGTGTTGTTCATCTCTATTCTTTAGTTCTTCTAAGTCTTTGTTAAACATTTCTTGTATCTTCTTGACCTGTGTGTCTATTCTTTTTCCAAGATCCTGGATCATCTTTACTATCATTACTGTGATGTTTCTTTCAGGTATATTGCCTGTTTCCACATCCCTTAATTGTTCTTCTGGGGTTTTATCTTGTTCTTCATCTGGGACATATTCCTCTGCCATCTCATTTTGCCTAACTTGCTGTGATTGTGGTTTCCATTCTGCAGGCTGCAAGGTTGTAGTTCTTCTTGCTTCTGTTGTCTGCCCCCTCGTGGATGAGGCTGTCTAAGAGGCTTGTGCAGGCTTCCTGGTGGGAGGGACTGGTACCTGCCCACTGGTGGGTGTAGCTGGGTCTTGTCCCTCTGGTGGGCAGGGTCATGGCTGTGGCTGTGTTTATTTGGCACCTGTTTATTCAGGAAGACTTTAAGCAACCTTTTCTGCTGATGGGTGGGGCTGTTTTCAGGCTGTGTTGCTTGTTTGGCCTGAGGCGTCCCAGCACTGGAGCCTACAGGCTGTTGGGTGGACCAGGTCTTGATAAGAAAATGGCAGCCTCCTAGAGAGCCCACACCAATTAACCATCACCAGAACTGCTGCTGCCAGTGTTCCTGTTCCCACAGTGAGCCACAGCTGCCTTCCACCTCTACAGGAGACCCTCCAACACTAGCAGGTAAGCACAACCCAGTCTCTTATGAGGTCACTGCTTTTTTCCATGGGTCCTGGTGTGCACAAGACCCTGTGTGCACCCTCCAAGAGTCAAGTTTCTGTTTTTCCCAGTGCTGTGGAATTTCTGTGGTCAAACCTCATTGGCCTTCATAGCCAGACTCTTTGGGGGCTCCTCCTCCCATTGCTAGACCTGCAGGATGGGGAGCCCAACATGGGGCTCAGAACTCTCACTCCTGTGGGAGACCTTCCGTGGTATAATTGCTCTCCAGTTTGTGAGTCACCCACCTGGTGTGTATGGGGTTTGATTTTATCACAATTGTGCCCCTCCTACCATCCCGTTGTGGCTTCTTCTTTGTCTTTCTTTGGATGTAGGGTATCTTTTTTGGTACGTTCCAGCATTTTTTTGTCAGTGGTTGTTCAGGAGTTAGTTGTGATTTGGTGTTTCCATAAGAAGCAGTGATCTCATGTCCTTGTACTCTGTCATCTTTCCTCCTCCCCCGAAGTAACTATGTGTTATCTTTCCTTGTCATCACCTGTTCCTCCATGGTACCCTCCCTCTCTGGATCTCCTGTCATAATATGGCAGATTATAAGATACAGAAAGATGACCCCTGCATTACTCGTTTCCTTGATCTTCTCTGCTGCAATAATATTGTTTGCCATCCTCTGTAGCCATTTTGTTAATGTCATTAGCATTATATGAAGCACTTCTATAATCTCAATTTTAAACATTCCATTTTCCAACCACCAGTTCTTATTTTTCCAAATCATTTTCTCTCATGTCCCACCTCTTTAACCCTACTTGAATTAACATGCTATTGATGCTACACCACCCCTCAACCTTCTTTCTTCTTTACTTTGCTCATAATTCCCACAGTGAGTCATTATATTCACTCATTTCCTTGCCTTCCTTTTACTTCATTATACTCAAATAAAGAAACTCCAAACTTCTGCCTACTGCAGGGTTATAAATTTACCCCTGGAAGGATGTGGGTTTAAAGTTATGGGTTCACTTATATGGGGATTTTTTTCAATAGTAAATGTTACAATACTACATGATCTGCAGTTGGTCGAATCTGCAGAAACTGAGGTACAGAGGATCCGCCTATAGGGAGGGCCAACTATAAATTATACTCGGATTTTTGTTTCTGTAGAGGGTCAGCACCTATAACCCTCATGTTGTTCAAGGGTCAACTGTATTCTGTTGTTAAATATCACTGGAAAAAATACAGTCATGTTTACTGGTCTCATTTTATATTGTTTTAAAAATCACCAAACTAAAACAGCCTTTAATGCTGCTGCCAAACAAACCCATATTCTCCCATTCTCTAAGACAACTCTTCCGTACACAGTGCTTTCTCTTTAACCCTACTATACGTCTTATTAATCTTTACTCTCACATGATGATCTCAATTCTTATTAAACAAAGAATTGTAGCAATCTGAAGACCAGTTCTACAAGCTTCCACTGTTATGTCCTTCATCCATGATTATGCATCCTACCTTCTTTTCCTCTGTGCACAGACCAGCATTCAGGGCTCGTACCTCCAACTGTGAAGTATATTTCACCCACTCTTCCTTTCTCAAGGGATATTGTTCCACCACTTCTCTTGCACTCTCTCTCTGTGAGCAACATGAGGACAGGTTTTTAAATATATTTTGTATACTTTTAAATCCCCAGAGCCTGTAATGGTACTGGGAACATAGAGGGTACTCAGTAACAAGTAAATGAAAGCTAAAATGAAAGAGATTATCATTTTTACTAGTCAAATTTAATAGTTTAATATATGATACAATTTAATGTGTCAAGGGTGGAATGAAATGATTACTCACTTTCATGGTAGATAAACATTTGAAATTAAACATTGCCCAAAAGCAATCTGAGAAGAGAATCATAGATTCATAGAATTAAAACCTTAATATAACAATTTTACTATTTGTAGCCTCCTCTGAAAAAACAAGGCAAGTATTAATATGCAATAAAATCTTTGTTTATACAGTGGCAATTTGAGTTAAAAATCAAAAACAAAGCAAATATTTAGACAAATTATGGTGAATCTACATGTTTAGAAAATTATGTGTTATTGTGATCACATCCACAAAGTACTTCTGTTTACTCTGGAAAATGTTTGTTTGGTATATGAGTACCTGGTGTGCCAGTGAAGGTGTGGCCCTACTCATAGCTTCATTGTAGTGTAGATCCTCATAGGATCACTCCTGGAGTCCTCATATGAGAGAACTGGCCAAGAAGAGAGTTTGAGGATTCTTTATTATTAGTGGTCAGGTTCAATACCACTGACTACATCTCTCTCTGCAACATTAATCTCCCCCAAAGTCATGTCTGATTGAATCTGGCAAAGGTATCTGATGGATAACCTATGTGCCAAACACCTACTGATGTGACAGCCTAATGTCTCTTTGAGTGTGAATAAGAGTCATTAGTGGTTTCTAGAGAATATACACAGAAACTAACGCCTGATGTTAAAACTGTTTGCTCAATGAAAAAACAAAATGGCTTATATTTTTAGTAATCATGCTACTTATTCATAGTCATATATTTGACTGAAAAATCTCAAATGAAGTTTGTTTGTGTGTATATATATATATATATATATATAGTAGTAGTGCAACTGCCAGAAAAGAAAATAATAAAAGAGGTAAATTACTTGCTGCAACATCTGCTTGCTTCACCTGCAGAAGAGAATACTCCAGTTTATTCTTTATGCTTAACAAGACTGAACACTTTGAAACATACTTCTGGAGTCACCCAACCTGTAAATTAAATACATCAGCAATGCAGTTATTGCACTGTGTTCTTTTCACAGGTATAAATCACATATAAAACAGTTGCAGTACTGAGCAACAAAAACTATTATCTATATTTTACTGTTAATGCCTGAAACTTCACAATGTAAACCAGTGTTCTGAAGTTGCAAATAGATTCTATGCCTGTTGCTCTGATGAGGTTACCTCAGGTCCAGTAAAGAAAATCAGACTAGAAAGCAATGATATTTTATGGAAACTTTCTTTTGTAATTTGTTTCCTTCTCTTGTATTTTGCATACCTTTAATAGAATAGCATATAATTTGCTATAGTTTAAAATTTTAGATTACACACATTTTTAATAAAAATTTTTGAAAATAAATAAAAAGCATAATAGTCAATTCTAAAAATAATCATCATTATTGATACATGCTCAATGCAGAAAATATTAAAAAGACAAAATATCAAAGATAAAAAGCAAACATATTTTCCAAACAACCACCGAAATTTGAAGACTTTATTTTGACAACTTTTTAAATTCAAGGTTTCTTTTCCTCAGGATTTTCCTAAATAATTATTCACATTGAAGGTTCATATTTTCTTTCACTTTCTCTCTCTTACTCTTTCTTTCACATTAACCTTAACAGATTCTTGCTAGATCTTTTCAAAATAGATAATCCTGCTCTTATTTATTAAATTAGGTAAAAAGAAGTTTGATAATTTCTCTTTTTAAAATTTCTTCAGGATTGAATAATTATTATTTATTTATGTATTATTATATATCTTCGATACTATGATATGATAAAATATAATTTTAAGAAAATACTATTTTTAAGATATTAGCCTATGTTTCTGTTTTGTATGTTTGATTTTTCTTCTTGTATTAAAATTACTAAATCCTCAACACACTAAACACATAGCAGGTTTCTAAATCATTGCCTCAGAGTGAAATTTTACAGAATTAAAATAAATTAGCATTTCTTAGACTTGGAGTTTAGAATATGATTTTCAGGCATAGCTGCATACAATTACCTGGTTGGGGGGGTGGAAACACCTAACATGCCAGATACTCAGGGTGCATCCTTAGATTCTGATTTAGCTGCTTTGTATAATGTTGAAAAACAGATCTTTTTTATGTTCCCTAAGTGGTTCTAATACACAATCAGGATCGAAAACTATTCAATTTAGGTTGGCAGATTTAAATTAGAATGTAGACAAAATGATTTGGGCAATTAAGCCTGAAAATATAAACAGGTTGTCACTACAGTTTGTAATTTGCTTTCTGATGCATGGTTTATTTGATGGATTTCTTAGTTTTCCAATTTTATTAGTTTTAGAAATTTAAAATCAGATTAAAAAATAATTCATGTTAATTTTAGAGTTCTATGAAAATACACAAAAGCATCCATTGTCTCTGTGTGTGGATAACAATTTCTATCAAGTTCTTGTAACTCATTTTGCAAACTGCCTTTTACTTTCAAGATTTCACCACGTGGTATGCCAAATGCTCCAAACAGTCCTACTTCTCTTTTCCTTACCACAATTTATTATAAGTCTCTTCTCTGGTCTAGATATAAGAAGAAGAAAAATAAGTGACCAACTGAAAAATCAGCACTCAGTCAATAGACCAGCTATTCTTTATCATGGCTGGGAATTAAATTCAAACTTTAACAAAATAAAGATCTCAAGACTATAGACTTGGAGGATCTGGATAAGTGGATCTGGGTTAAGATCCAGCTTTCTGTATTTTTTTATAAAATCCCTAACGGTGATTATGATGTGTATCCAAAGAGAAGAGCCACAGTATTTAAGAAACAACAGCAATAATTTATTATAACCAATTCAAATTATGAGCCTCTATTACAGTAAGTAGACATCAGCGGCAAGGTCAAAAACCTTCAAAACTGTATTTTGACAAATATTGGATGCTTAATAGATATTTTTAATAAATAGACGTCTAGTATTATGAATATTAAAAAAACCCTTCATTTCTTATTTATGAGGTGTATAAAATTGGGCTCTCTTTCACTTGACAAAACATGAGAATGCATCAGTTGCATAGTTTGAATCCCACATTAGCTTTCTATATTTCTTATTTACCAAAATTTGTCAAAGGTCATGATGATTGGCAGTTTGTCCTAATTTTCTCTTTATTGATAATGTTTTGCTATTATTTATATTGTCATTTTTTAAATCGTACTTTATTTTTTATTCTTTTTACTTGACAAATTATTTAATTTCTGTCTTTCCCATCTGACCATGAACTCCCTTAAGGCAGGGACCATGTCTATCTTGTTCACTGTTGTAGATTCAGCAGACAAATCAATGGTCGGCACACAGTAAGCCTTCAATAAATGTTGTTGCATGAATGAATCAAATGACCATCAAAGGTACTAGGGGAAGACAGTTTTGGGTTTTTTTTTCTTTTTAACATCTTTATTGGAGTATAATTGCTTTACATTGTTGTGTTAGTGGCTGCTGTATAACAAAGTGAATCAGCTATACGTATACATATATCCCCATATCCTATCCGTCATGCATGTCCCTCCTACCCTCCCTATTCTACCCCTCTAGGTGGTCACAAAGCACCGAGCTGATCTCCCTGTGCTATGTGGCTGATTCCCACTAGCTACCTATTTTACACGTGGTAGTGTATATATATCAGTGCCACTATCTAACTTCATCTCAGCTTACCCTTCTGCCTCCCCATGTCGTCAAGTCCAGTCTCTACGTCTGTGTCTTTATTCTTGTACTGCCCCTAGGTTCTTCAGAAACTTTTTTTTTCTTTTATATTCCATATATATGTGTTAGCATACGGTATTTTTTTTTTCTGTTTCTGACTTACTTCACTCTGTATGACAGACTCTAGGTCCATCCACCTCACTACAAATAACTAATTTCGTTTCTTTTTATGGCCAAGTAATATTCCATTATATATATGTGCCACATCTTCTTTATCCATTCCTCTGTCGATGGACACTTAGGTTGCTTCCATGTCCTGGCTATTGTAAATAGAGCTGCAATGAACATTGTGGTACATGACTCTTCTTGAATTATGGTTTTCTCAGGGTATATGCCCAGTAGTGGGATTGCTGGATCATATGGTGGTTCTATTTTTAGTTTTTTTAGGAACCTCCATACTGTTCTCCATAGTGGCTGTATCAATTTACATTCCCACCAACAGTGCAGTGGGTTCCCTTTTCTCCACACCCTCTCCAGCATTTATCATTTGTAGATTTTTTTGATGATGGCATTCTGACCAGTGTGAGGGGATACTTCATTGTAGTTTGATTTGCATTTCTCTAATGAATAGTGATGTTTAGCATCCTTTCATGTGTTTGTTGGAAATCTGTATATCTGTATATAGATTTGGAAATTTGTATATCTTCTTGGGAGAAATGTCTATTTAGGTCTTCTGCCCATTTTTGGATTGGGTTGTTTGTTTTTTTGATATTGAGCTGCATGAGCTGCTTGTATATTTTGGAGATTAATTCTTTGTCAGTTACTTCATTGGCAAATATTTTCTCCCATTCTGAGGGTTGTCTTTTC
This sequence comes from Balaenoptera ricei, assembly GCF_028023285.1. NCBI lineage: Eukaryota > Metazoa > Chordata > Mammalia > Artiodactyla > Balaenopteridae > Balaenoptera > Balaenoptera ricei. The sequence continues at coordinate 58,976,698 of NC_082642.1, forward strand.
GTCTCGTTTATTGTTTCCTTTGCTGTGCAAAAGCTATTAAGTTTCATTAGGTCCCAATTGTTTATTTTTATTTTTATTTCCATTTCTCTAGGAGGTGGGTCAAAAGGATCTTGCTGTGATTTATGTCATAGAGTGTTCTTCCAATGTTTTCCTCTAAGAGTTTAATAGTGTCTGGCCTTACATTTAGGTCTTTAATCCATTTTGAGTTTATTTTTGTGTATGGTGTTAGGGAGTGTTCGAATTTCATTCTTTTACATGTAGCTGTCCAGTTTTCCCAGCACCACTTAATTGAAGAGGCTGTCTTTTCTCCATTGTATATTCTTGCCTCCTTTATCAAAGATAAGGTGACTATATGTGTGTGGGTTTGTCTCTGGGCTTTCTATCCTGTTCCATTGATCTATATTTCTGTTTTTGTGCTGGTAGCATACTGTCTGATTACTGTAGGTTTGTAATATAGTCTGAGGTCAGGGAGCCTGATTCCTCCAGCTCTGTTTTTCTTTCTCAAGATTGCTTTGGCTATTTGGGGGTCTTTTGTGTTTCCATACAAATAGTGACATTTTTTGTTCTACTGCTATGAAAAACGCCATTGGTAGTTTGATAGGGATTGCATTGAATCTGTAGATTGCTTTGGGGAGTATAGGCATTTTCACAATGTTGATTCTTCCAATCCAAGAACATGGTATATCTTTCCATATTTTATATGATCTTTAATTTCTTTCATCAGTGTCTTATAGTTTTCTGCATACAGGTCTTTTGTCTCCTTAGGTAGTTTTATACCTAGGAATTTTATTCTTTTTGTCGCAATGGTAAACAGGAGTGTTTCCTTAATTTCTTTTTCAGATTTTTCATCATTAGTGTAAAAGAATGAAAGAGATTTCTGTGCATTAATTTTATATCCTGCAACTTTACCAAATTCATTGACTAGTTCTAATAGTTTTCTGGTAGCATCTTTAGGATTCTCTATGTATACTATCATGTGGTCTGGAAACAGTGACATCTTTACTTATTCTTTTCTGATTTGGATTCCTTTTATTTCTTTTTCTTCTCTGATTGCTGTGGCTAACACTTCCAAAACTATGTTGAATAATAGTGGTGAGAGTGAGCATCCTTGTCTTGTTCCTGATCTTAGTGGAAATGGTTTCAGTTTTTCACCATCGAGAATGATGTTGCTGTGGGTTTGTCATATATGGCCTTTATTATGTTGAGGTAAGTTCCCTCTATGCCTAATTTCTGGAGAGTTTTTATCATAAATGGGTATTGAATTTTGTCAAAAGCTTTTTCTGCATCTACTGACATTATCGTATGGTTTTTATCTTTCAATTTGTTAATGTGGTGTATCACATTGATTGAATTGCGTATATTGAAGAATGCTTGCATTCCTGGGATAAACCCCACTTGATCATGGTGTATGATCTTTTTAATGTGCTGCTGGATTCTGTTTCCCAGTATTCTGTTGAGGATTTTTGCATCTATGTTCATCAATGATATTGGCCTGTAGTTTTCCTCTTTTGTGGCATCTTTGTCTTGTTTTGGTATCAGGGTGATGGTGGCCTCATAGAATAAGTTTGAGAGTATCCCTCCCTCTGCTATATTTTGGAAGAGTTTGAGCAGGATAGGTGTTAGCTCTTCTCTAAATGTTTGATAGAAGTTACCTGTGAAGGTCTCTGGTCCTGGGCTTTTGTTTGTGGAAGATTTTTAATAAGAGTCTCAATTTCAGTTCTTTTTAATGGTCTGTTTATATTTTATATTTCTTCTTGGTTCAGTCTCAGAAGTTTGAGCTTTTCTAAGAATTTGTCCCTTTCTTCCAGGTTGTCCATTTTATTGGCATATAGTTGCTTGTAGTAATCTCTCATGATCCTTTTCATTTTTGCAGTGTCAGTTACTTCTCCTTTTTTATTTCTAATTCTGTTGATTTGAGTCTTCTCTCTTTTGTTCTTGATGAGTCTGGCTAAGGTTTTATCAATTTGTTTATCTTCTCAAATAACCAGCTTTTAGTTTTCTTGACCTTTGCTAGCGTTTCCTTCATTTCTTTTTCATTTATTTCTGATCTGTTCTTTATGAGTTCTTTCCTTCTGCTAACTTTGGGTTTTTTTGTTCTTCTTTCTCTAATTGCTTTAGGTGTAAGGTTAGGTTGTTTATTTGAGATGTTTCTTGTTTCTTGAGATAGGATTGTATTGCTATAAACTTCCCTCTCAGAAGTGCTTTTGCTGCATCCCATAGATTTTGGGTCGTCGTGTTTTCATTGTCATTTGTTTCTAAGTATTTTTTTATTTTCTCTTTGATTTCTTCAGTGATCTCTTGGTTATTTAGTAGTGTATTGTTTAGCCTCCATGTGTTTGTATTTTTTACAGTGTTTCTCCTGTAACTGATATCTAGTCTCATGGAGTTGTGGTTGGAAAAGATACTTGATATGATTTCAATTTTCTTAAATTTACCAAGGCTTGATTTGTGACCCAAGATATGATCTATCCTGGAGAATGTTCCATGAGCACTTGAGAAGAAAGTGTATTCTGTTGTTTTTGGATTGAGTGTCCTATAAATATCAATTAAGTCCATATTGTTTAATGTATGATTTAAAGCTTGTGTATCCTTTATTTTCACTTTGCATGATCTGTCCATTGGTGAAAGTGGGGTGCTAAAGTCCCTAATTAAGATTGTGTTACTGTCAATTTCCCCTTTTATGGCTGTTAGGATTTGCCTTATGTGTTGGGATGCTTCTATGTTGGGTGCATAAATATTTACAATTGTTATATCTTCTTCTTGGATTGATCCCTTAATCATTATGTAGTGTCCTTCTTTGTCTCTTGCAAGAGTCTTTATTTTAAGGTCTATTTTGTCTGATATGAGTATTGCTACTCCAGCTTTCTTTTGATTTCCATTTGCATGGAATGTCTTTTTCCATCCCTTCACTTTCAGTCTGTATGTGTCCCTAGGTCTGAAGTGGGTCTCTTGTAGACAGCATATACACGGGTCTTGATTTTGTATCCATTCAGCCAGTTTATGTCTTTTGGTGGCATTTAATCCACTTACATTTAAGGTAATTATCAATATGCATGTTCCATTTACCATTTCCTTAATTGTTTTGGTTTTGTTATGGTAGGTCTTTTCCTTCTCTGTGTTTCCTGCATAGAGAAGGTCCTTTAGCCTTTGTTGTAGAGCTGGTTTGGTGGTGCTGAATTCTCTTAGCTTTTGCTTGTCTGTAAAAGTTTTAATTTCTCCATCAAATCTGAATGAGATCCTTGCTGATTGGAGTAACCTTGATTGTAGGTTTTTCCCTTTCATCACTTTAAATATGTCTTGTCACTCCCTTCTGGCTTGCAGGGTTTCTGCCAAAAGATCAGCTGTTAACCTTACGGGGATTACCTTGTATATTGTTATTTTTTCCTTGCTGCTTTAATATTTTTTCTTTGTATTTAATTTTTGAGAGTTTGATTAATGTGTGTCTTCGTGTGTTTCTTCTTGGATATATCCTCTATGGGACTCTCTGCACTTCCTGGACTTTAGTGACTATTTCCTTTCCCATATTAGGGAGTTTTCAACCATAATCTTTTAATATTATCTCAGTCCCTTTCTTTTCCTCTTCTTCTTCTGGTACTACTATAATTTGAATGTTGGTGCCTTTAAAGTTGTCCCAGGGGTCTCTGAGACTGTCCTCAATTCTTTTCATTCTTTTTTCTTTATTCTGCTCTGCAGTAGTTATTTCCACTATTTTATCTTCCAGGTCACTTATCCGTACTTCTGCCTCAGTTATTCTGCTATTGATTCCTTCTAGAGAATTTTTAATTTCATGTATTGTGTTGTTCATCATTGTTTGTTTGCTTTTTAGTTTTTCTAGGTCCTTATTAAATGTTTCTTGTGTTTTCTCCATTCTGTTTCTGAGAGTTTGGATTATCTTTACTATCATTACTCTGAATTCCTTTTCAGGTAGACTGCCTATTTCTTCTTCATTAGTTTGGTCTGGTGGGTTTTGACCTTGCTCCTTCATCTGCTGCATATTTCTCTGTCTTTACATTTTGATTAACTCACTGTGTTTGGGGTCTCCTTTTTGCTGGCTGCAGGTTCGTAGTTCCTGTTGATTTTGGTGTCTGCCCCCAGTGGGTAATGTTGGTTCAGTGGCTTGTGTAGTTTTCCTGGTGGAGGGGACTGGTGCCTGTGTTCTGGTGGATGAGGCTGGATCTTGTCTTTCTGGTGGGCAGGACCACATCCGGTGGTGTGTTTTGGGGTGTCTGTGGCCTTATTATGATTTTAGGCAGCCTCTCTGCTAATGTGGGGCTGTGTTCCTGTCTTGTTAGTTGTTTGGCATGGGGTGTCCAGCACTGGAGCTTACTGGCCTTTGAGTGGACCTGGGTCTTAACATTGAGACAGAGCTCTCTGGAGGAGCTCTCCCTGATTGATATTACGAGGGGCCAGGAGGTCTCTGGTGGTCCAATGTCCTGAACTTGGATCTCCCACCTCAGAGACTCAGGCCTGACACCTGGCCAGAGCACCAAGACCCTGTTAGCCAAATGCCTCAGAAGAAAAGGGAGAAAAGAAAAAAAAATAAAGTTATTAAAATTAAGAAATATATTATTCAAATAAAAAAAGTAATTAAAAAAATAAAGAGAGCAACTAAATCAATAAAGAAATCTATCGCTAACAAGCTCTAAAAACCATACTAAAAAAAAAACCAGACAGAAAGAACCATAGGACAGATGATAAAAGCACACCTATAAAGACAAAATCACACAAAGAAGCATACACATACACACTGACAAAAAGAGAAAAAGAAAAAAAATTATATATATATATATATAAAGGAAGCGAGAAACCAAATCAATATACAAATCTACCAATGATTGAGAATATGTTCTAAATACTAAGATGATAAACATAAAACTAGAAAGAAATTAGACACCTAAAGCAAACCCCAAGTCTACAGTTGCTCCCAAAGTCCACCACCTCAGTTTTGGGATGATTCATTGTCTATTTAGGTATTCCACAGATGCAGGTTACATCAAGTTGATTGTGGAGATTTAATCCGCTGCTTCTGAGGCTGCATGGAGAAATTTCCCTTTCTCTTCTTTTTTCGCACAGCTCCTGGGGTTCAGCTTTGGATTTGTCTTTGCCTCTGCATGTAGGTCCCCTCTGGTGTCTGTTCTTTGCCCAGACAGGAGGGGATTAAAGGAGTGGCTGATTAGGGGGCTCTGGCTCACTCAGGCCTGGGGGAGGGAGGGGTGTGGAATGCGGGGCAATCCGGGAGAGGCTGGTGTGACGTTGCAACAGCCTGAGGTGCTCTGTGTGTTCTCCCAGGGAAGTTGTCCCTGGATCATGGGACCCTGGTAGTGGCGGGATGCACAGGCTCCCTGGAAGGGAGGTGTGGATAGTGACCTGTGCTTCCACACAGGATTCTTGGTGGCTGTAGCAGCAGCATTAGCGTTTCATGCCCGTCTCTGGTGTCTGCACTGATAGCTGCAGCTTGTGCCTGTCTCTGAAGCTCATTTAGGCAGTACTCTGAATCCCCTCTCCTCACAAACCCCAAAACAATGGTTTCTTAACTCTTAGGCAGTTCCAGACTTTTTCCCGGATTCCCTCCTGGTTAGCTGTGGTGCACTAGCCCCCTTCAGGCTGTGTTCATGCAGCCAACCCCAGTCCTCTCCCTGGGATCTGAACTCTAACAAACACCCAAGCCTCAGCTCCCAGCCCCCACCTGCCCCAGCAGGTGAGCAGACAAGCCTCTGAGGCTGGTGAGCACTGGTCAGCACTGATCCTCTTCACTGTGTGCGAATCTCTCCGCTTTGCTCTCTGCACCCGTGTAGCTGCACTCTCCTCAATGGCTCTGAAGCTTCCCCCCTGCTGCTTACACCCCATCTCTGCCAGTGAACGGGCTTCCTAGTGTGTGAAAAATTTTCCTCCTTCACAGCTCCCTCCCAGAGGTGCAGGTTCTGTCCCTATTCTTTTGTCTCTCTCTGTTTTTTCTTTTGCCCTACCCAGGTACATGGGGAGTTTCTTGCCTTTTGGGAAGTCTGAGGTCTTCTGCCAGCATTCAGTAGGTGTTCTGTAGAAGTTGCTCCACATGTAGGTGTATTTCTGATGTATCTGTGGGGAGGAAAGTGATCTCTACATCTTACTCCTCTGCCATCTTGAAGATCCTCCTGTCATTTTGTTTTGAGATTTTTTTAGGTATCAAGTATTTTAGTTGAAGGGGTTTTATCATTGATTATTTTTGGTTGCATCCTCATATCTCAGCAATTTCTTTAGCCTTAAAAATGATTTTTATATTAACATCTAATATATGAAGCAAATATTAACAGAACTAAAGGGCGAAATAGAAACACAATAATAGTAGGGGACTTTAATACTCACTTTCATCACAGCTCATTTAGACAGAAAATCCATAAGAAAACGTTGGCTTTAACCAGTACACTAGACCAGATCCTCTTTGGCATATACAGAACATTCTATCAAAAAGCAATAGAATAGGGCTTCCCTGGTGGCGCAGTGGTTGAGAGTCTGCCTGCCAATGCAGGGGACACGGGTTCGAGCCCTGGTCTGGGAAGATCCCACATGCCACGGAGCAACTAGGCCCATGAGCCACAATTGCTGAGCCTGTGCGTCTGGAGCCTGTGCTCCGCAACAAGAGAGGCCACGATAATGAGAGGCCTGTGCACCGCGATGAAGAGTGGCCCCCACTTGCCGCAACTAGAGAAAGCCCTCGCACAGAAACGAAGACCCAACACAGCCATAAAAAAAAAAAAAAGCAACAGAATACACATTCTTCTAAAGCACACCTGAATGTTTTCCAGGATAAATTATATATTAGGCCACCAAACAAGTCTTAATAAACCTAAGGAGATTGAAATCATATCAAGCACCTTTTACAAAAGCAATAATATGAAACTAGAAACTACCTACAAAGAGATAACTGGAATAGTCACAAATATTTGGAGATTTAACAGTATGGTACTGAACAACTTCGGTTGTTCAAGAAGCAGTCATGGATCCAAGAAGAAATCAAAAAGAAAGAAATCAAAAGAGAGAGAGAAAAAAAAAAAAAAAACCTTGACACAAATAAAATGGAAATACAGCATACCAAAACTTATGGGAATCGTGAAAGCAGTTCTAAGAGGGAAGTTAATATCACTAAAGGCCTAAATCAAGAAACAAGAGAGATATTAAACAATCTACGTTTACACCACAAGGCAATAGAAAAGAAGAAAACATGAAGGACAAACTTAGTACAAGGAAGAAAATAACAAAGGTCAGAGTGGAAATAAATAAAATAGAGATCAAAGAGACAATAGTAAAGAACATTTTTTTGAAAAGATAGATAACCAAAATAGGAAAACCTTTATCTAGACTGACCAAAAAAAAAAAAAAAAAGACTCAAAATAAAAGACAGTGTTACAGCTGTTACCACAGAAATACAAAGATTATATGAGACTACTATGAGCAATTACACATCAACAAATTGGAAAACCTAGAAGAAAAAGATAAATTCCAAAAAACATACAACCTACCAAGACTGAATCATGGAGAAGGAAAATCTGAGCAGACCAAATATTAGTAAAAAGATTGAATCATTAGTCAAAATTCTCCCATAAACAAAGCCCAGGACCAAATGGCTAACCTGGTGAATGCTTCTAGACATTTAAAGAAGAAATAATACAAATCCTTCTCAAACTCTTCAAGAAAATATAAGATAAGGCAACATGTTCAAAGTCATTTTATGAGGCCAGCATTACCCTGATTTAAAATCAGAAAAGGATGCCACAAGAAAGCAAAACTATGGGCCAATGTCCCAATAAACATATATACAAAAATCCTCACCAAAATACTGGCAAACAGACGTCAACAATACATTAAAACATCATACACCATGATCGAGTGAGATTTATTCCAGGAATGCAAGGATAGTTCAGTATCTGCAAAATCAATGTGATACACCCGATTAACAAAATGAAGGATAAATATATGATCATTTTAATAGAAGCAGAAAAGTTTATCAAAATTCAATATCCATTCATAATAAAAAGTCTCAACAAAGTGGGTACAGAGGGAACATACCTCAACATAATAACAGCCATATATGACAAACCCACAGCTAACATCATACTCAATGCTAAAAGCTTTTCCTCTAAAATCAGGAATAAGACAGAAATGCCCACTCACACCACTTTCATTCACTATAGTATTGAAAGTCCTAGCCACAGCAATTAGGCAAAAACAAACAAAAAAGGGCTGCAAACTGCAAAAGAAGTAAAACTGTCACTATCTACAGATAACATGATTTGATATATCAAAACCCTGAAGACTCCACCAAAAGCTATTAGAACCAATAAATAAATTCAGTAAATTTGCAGTATACAAAATCAATATACAAAAATCTGTTGAAATTCTGTACACTAATAACAAACAGAGAAATTAAGAAAACAATCCCATTTATAAAAGCATCAGAAAGAATGAAATACCTAGGAATAAATTTCACCAAGGAGGTGAAAGACCTCTATAATGAAAACGATAAGAAACTGATGAAAGAATGTGAAGAAGACACAAATAAATGTGATGTAATCATGGATTGGAAGAATTACTATTGTTAAAATGACCATATTACACAATCTTCAGATTCAATGCAATTCCTATAAAATTACAATGGTGTTTTCATAGAAATAGAAAAAGCAATCCTATTATATGTATGGAACCACAAAATACCCTGGATAGCAAAACAATCAAGAAAAACAAAGCTGCAGGAATCATGTTTGTTGATTTCAAACTCTATTACAAAGCTATAGTAATTAAAACAGTATGGTATTGGCAAGAAAACAGAACATAGATGAATGAAACAGAATAGAGAGCCCAGAAATAAAGCCATATATATATATATATATATATATATATATATATATATATATATATATATATATATATATATATATATTCAACTAGTTTACAACAAAGTAGCCAAGAATATACAATGGGGAAAGCATAGCCTCTTTCATAAAGGTTGCTAGGAAAACTGGGCAGCCACATGCAAAAGAATGAAACTGGACTACTATCTTATACCATATACAAATTTAACTCAAAATGTATCTAACAAATACCCGAAACCATAAAACTCATAGAAGAAAAACATAGGCAGTAAGCACATGACATTGGTCCTGGTAATGATTTTTTGGATATGACACCAAAAGCAAAGGAAACAAAGTAAAATAAACAAGTGGGACTACATCAAACTAAAATTCTGTACAGTAAAGAAAACAATCAACAAAATGAAAAGACTACCTACCAAATGGGATAAAATATCTGCAAATCATATACCTAAAAATATACTAATATCAAAAATGTATAAAGAATTCATACACCTTAATAGCAAAAAATAAATAATCCAATTAAAACATCAGCAGAGGATCTAAACAGATATTTTCCCAAAGACACAAAGATGGCAAAAGAACATGAAATGTTGCTCAACATCACTAATCATCAGGGAAATGCAAATCAAAAACACAATGAGGTATCACTTCACACCTGTCAGAATGGCTATTATCAAAAAGAAAAAATAACAAGTGTTGGTGAGGATGTGAAGAAAAGGGAATCCTTGTGCACTGATTTTGGAAATGTAAATTGGTGCAGCTACTATGCAAAAGAGTATGTTGGATCTTCAAAAAATTAAAAATAGAACTCCATGTGACCCAACAATTCTACTTCTGGTTATTTATCCCAACAAAACAAAAACACTAAATTGAAAAGGTAACTGCATCTCCATGTTTATTGCAGCATTTTTTACAATCGTGAAAACATAGAAGCAACCTAAGTGTCCACGGATGGATGAATAAAGAAAATGTGATACACACCCACACACAAACAAACATACACACACAGTGGGACATTATTCAGCCATTAAAAAAAAAATGAAATCTTGCCTTTTGCAACAACATGTATGGACGTATGCTAAGTGAAAGTCTTACAGAGAAAGGCAAATACCATATAATCTCACTTATATATGAACTAAAAACACAAACAGAGATGACAGAGAAAGATTGGTTGTTGCCAGAGGTGGGATGTGATACATGGGCAAAATGGGTGAAGGTGGTAAAAAGATATAAACGTCCACATATAAAATAAATAAGTCCTTGGAATATAATGTATAGCATAGCATGACTATAGTTTAAAATGTTCTACTGTATATTTGAAAATTGCTAAGAGAATAAATGTTAAAAGTTCTCATCACTAGAAAGATTTGTAACTATGTGTGTTGATGTACATTAACTAGACTTATGGAGATCACTTCACAATTTATACAAATATCAAATCATTATGCTGAAAGTAATGTAAAATTACATGTCAACAATATCACAATAAAATTTTTAAATGATTTTTACTGTCAACTTTAAAGATATGTTTATAGAAATACAAAATATGTTTTAAAAGTCAAGCTAAATTATATGAAAATATAACAACATAGATCATGAACCCATCTACTTTCACGGACACACCAAGCCTACAGCTACATATGGAAAATTTCTTCTGAAAAATATTCGAAATAATGGCTGAGTAATAACTGTACATCAGGGTAAGGACAAAAATTAGCACACTGAATATGGTAGTAGAGGCTGGGACACAATCTTGCCATTAACCTCACTCCTGGTGCAGCAACCCACGATTGGAAGGGAACTCAAAACCTGGAATTTCTTCCTGAGGAGTGAAGCATTTAAACTCTACATTGGGTTCCCCAACTTTTAAGACCTGCACCTGAGAGATTAGCTCACAAAACATCTAGCTTTGAGAACCAATGGGGTTCACGTCCAGGGAACTCACAAGACTGTAGCAATCTGAGAAATAGCTCTTACTTTGGCTCATGCACATGCACTCCCCTGCCTCAGGGCCCAGGTCAGAAGCAGCCAACGAGGCTCAGACTTTAGGTGAAAGTCTCATTTGCTTATAATAAAGCATTAGCCTGAGGGGCAGGCATCTAATACGACACACACATCTAAGAGCCTTCTGGAACACTATCTAGTAACAGATTGGTGGGTACCACTTTTACACTCTCCTTCTGCCTTACTGTAGCCAGTGGGTGCCATTTTCAGGCACCCCCTCTGTCTCACTGTAGCCAGGGGGTGTCTCATCTTCTGGCTAATCAGTGCCCATCTTTTTTTTTTTTCCCTTTTCCTTTCCCCTCCAATATTTTTCCAATGGACATCATCTTTACACTCCCCCTGTACTTTTCTACACTCAGTAGGGACCATCTTCACACTGTCCCCCTACCATGGTCTAAAGCACCAGAATCACCTGAAAGAGAGCTTTTACACATTTCTGGTGGCTGGTTTTTACTGCTACCACCCACGGGACACCCTTTCATTGCCTGGCTCTTAAGGGTAGGTGAGCTTCGTTCCTGAGTCCCATGGGACTGTAATAATCAGAGAAACAGTTCTTGGCAGGCTACCACCCCCAGGGCACTGCACAGACAGCTGACTGAAACAACCTCAGTCTTTTTGGGAAAGAAGCCTAGTTACTTTTCAGGAGTTTTGACCTGAGGGGCAGACTTCTGATTTGAAACACATCTACTGGTCTACTGACATGCTCTTAGGGAACAGAGGCCGGTGGTTGAGATCTGTTCTCTCCCTCTGTTTACTCCATCTTGCTGGTATCTCACAAACAGTAGCTTATACTCTTCTCTAGAACCCCAATTTTTACAGCTGCCTCCAGGGGACAACTCTATATCACCTGGCTCTGGTAGCCAGCAGGGCTTATGCTCATGTATCCCACAGGACTGTAATAAATGGAGAGAGAGTTCTTAAACAGCTACCACTCCCAAAGCACAGCAAGAGGCAACACACATAGAGTTCAGCCTCACTATAAAAGAGGCCTATTGGGGCTTCCCTGGTGGCTCAGTGGTTGAGAATCCACCTGTCAATGCAGGGGACATGGGTTCGAGCCCTGGTCTGGGAAGATCCCACATGCCGCGGAGCAACTGGGCCTGTGAGCCACAACTACTGAGCCTGCGCATCTGGAGCTTGTGCTCCGCAACAAGAGAGGCTGCTATAGTGAGAGGCCCGCCCACCGCGATGAAGAGTGGCCCCCACTTGCCGCAACTAGAGGAAGCCCTCACACAGAAACGAAGACCCAACACAGCCATAAATAAATAAATTTTTTAAAAAAAGAGGCCTATTAGCTAATCATTATAGATGCAACCTGAAGGAGTAGGCTTCTAATTAAACATACATCTAAGGGCTACCTCTAATGCTTTCCAGAGAAATCTGAGCACGGGTGGTATCTTCGTGCTCTGCATCTGCCACACTCCAGAGTGCCAGTATCTCCTGTAGGGGAGCATTTCTATGTGTCTGGTACCCAGGCTTTTATCACTGACACCCAGCGGACACCACTTGACTGTCGGTTCTGGTGGCCAGGGGGGCATGTGTTCCCTGGTCCCATGAGACTGTAATAATCAGAGAGACAGTTCTTGGCAGACTACCACCCCTAGGGCACTACACAGACAACAGACTGAGATACTGACAGTCTGTCTGTGAAAGAGGCCTATTCACTTGTCCTGGAGCTTTGGCCTGAGGGGCAGACTACAAATTTGGCACACACCTAGAGGCATATGATTTTTCAGAGGAAACTTAACAGGCCAGAAGGGAGTAACATGATTTATTCAAAGTGCTGAAAGTAAAAAAGAAAATGAAAACACTAACTTGAAAATATATCTGTATCTTCATGTTCACTGCTATTATTCATAACATCCAAGATATGGAAACAACCTAAGTGTCCATCAGTGGATGAATAGATAAAGCAGATGTGGTATATATATACAATGGAATATTACTCAGCTATAAAAAGGAATAAAATCTAGTCATTTGTGACCACATGGATGGAACTTGAGGGGAATTTGCTAAGTGAAATAAATCAGAAAGTAATGATAGATACTGTATGATATAACATATATGGAATCTAAGAAAATAAAATCAGAAGCATAAACATACACAAAAAACCCCAAGCTCATGCAGAGAACAGATTGGTGGTTGCCAGAGGTAAGGGATGGTGGGTGGGAAAAATGTATGAAGGTGCTCAAAAGGTACAAACTTATAAAACAAATGACTCATGGGGATATAATGTACAGCATGGTGACTATAATTATTGCCTATTTGAAAGTTACTAAGAGGAGAATAGATCTTAAAATTTCTCACCAGAAGAATAAAAAAAAATTGATGGATGGTAACAATGTTAACTAGACTTATTGTGGTGATCGTTTTGCAATGTAAACAACTATTGACTCATTATACCTTATGGCTGAAACTAGTATAAAGTTACATGTCAGTTATACCTTAATAATAAATTACAAATCCTGAATAAATATTTCTTCAAGATATAGGATATCAGTTGTCCTTTAGAATGAAACTAAATATTCTCTGGCTTCCTTTTCCCATATTGCACAGGTTTAGGAAATTACACTGTTCATCCTATCTTTGTGGTAATTAAGCACCATCACCAATTTTACTACGAGTTGAAATTTTACTCAGGAAAATGTCAATGTTTGTTTTCCTACCTAAAATATCCCTTCAAAAGTGATATATCCTATGCCTAGCCCAAAATGCAGTTCTGATTACTATTTGCCCTGGAACTACTCAGATTGTATCAATCAGATTTAATATGCTAGATAATTAAGATTATTTTGAGAATGTATAGTTCAGAGGCAATAATCTAGTATGAGGGTAAGAGTCAACATTAAGAACAACAAATTCATATTGCCATGTATATGAAGTCTGTTACAATTTCCCTCAACACAAATATAAAGCTTCAGTGTATGTTAGGTAATGCATAGAAAAGTAAGTGCATGTATGCATACATTTTTTCAGCGCTCTCAAACTGATTATATTTCTAATAGTATTATAAATAATTATGTTTTTACTAATATTTAGTCTAAAATTTTCCATTTTTCTGTGTAATATAAACTTTTGCCAATTAACACCATCACATCAGTTTATTTTTGAGTACACTATTTGAAATAGTAAAATGAAAGAATTTCTGGAATTCCTAAGAATGGATTTTTAGTAAACATGGATGAATACGTTAACAATATTAGTTTAAGCCATTAGAAATCTTCCTAAGGTTGTAGTAAAATTGGACTATCTTGCCTGCTTAATAAGCAAAAAGAAAGCAAGTCTACATTTTATTAAATGGATTGCTTTAGGGGAAAATCTTTGAACTATATGAAGTAGAGAAGAATGACATACTATTAATACTGTTTTTTGACTAATTTAATGATCATACTTTACCACCACCTACATTAATGTGGAAAATATCAAAGAACTACACTAATACATTTTCTATTACCTTCTAACTCAATCTTCTCTCCAACCTCCTACCTCAATTGCCTTCTATTTTATTTTGTTTTTTTCTATTTAAATTTGTTCAGTGAATGTACTACTTGTCAAAGGGCATGAATTGACAATTGAGAAGATTGAAGAGTTCATTCCTTTGTCAGGATTATGTGACAGTGAAAAAGAATAAACCATTAAGCTCTCTTATGATCCTTTATTCCATTCCATGAGATACAGATTGAAGACAAAAATCAGAGTTCTATTCTGCCCTTACAGAGTCTTTCAATCTTTTAATCAAATATGTCACCTCATTCTTGACTTAAATTTTACAAAACACCCAGATATTCCCAGAATATTTATTATTATACCATGGATTTAAATATATTAATAGCAAAGTTAAGTATACTCTGCTATCTATGAAGCATCATGTCACTACTAATATTTTCTCCAATAGTTATGGTAGGAAAGTTTAACACATGAGTCCATGAGAACTAATTAGTTAACCAATACATGAACAAATGGATGAGTCATGAGTCATGTTCCCATATGTGTGTGTGTGTGTGTGTGTGTGTGTGTGTGTGTGTGTGTATATATATATATATATATTTCTACGCATATATATAAGAAAACAAAACCAAAATAAATATGGCACTAAAATTGATCAACTGTCAGAACATTTACTATGTTATAGTAATATACTATCCTGAGATGTAGGAATCTGGGATTTTTACTTTCAGTTTTCTCTGCCATGGCCCATCAGCATGTGCCAAGTAAGTATTAATGAAGGAAAAGATATTTTACTTGATATGATGTGGTATATTCCAAACTGATAGTTTATGATTGACTCAGACTCTTTAAATAAAGATAAATTATTTTATAAAGTACCAGAAGTAGTAAGAAATATATCATAAAAATTGTTTTTTTCCCATTCCATTTTGTCAAGAACTAACTGCAAAGGGTCTGAGTGTTAACACTATTTATAAGCTAACAAGTTAGCCTTTTTTAGAATCCTGGCAGAAGAGACAGACTTCCTGATGGTCAGAAACAAAGGATTTCATTACTTATGGCAATAGAAGTGACTAATGGAGAAGTAAAAGACAAGGCAAATGAAGCTGGAAGGGAAGTAAAGTCTAAAAAGAAGCAGTATTAATTTGGCTAACTTGTGGACAATTGCAGACCAATACTTCTGGGATCTTTACAGAAGAATAAAAAACTGCCTTTTAGAGTTGTCTTTCTGATCAAGGGATGATACCAAAATGGCAATATAGGGCATTACTGACTTCACTCCCCATTACAAGAACAACTAGCAACCTGTGAACAAGACATATTTGAGAAAATCCTAGAACATGAGGCCTCCTGTACCACAGAGATGGAGACACTCCCATTAGAAGGATAAGAGGAGCGGCTGCATGCTGACTGCATTGCCCCTCTCCCAGTCCAGGGCAGCACCCCACCCTAGTCTAAAGTTCTTCCATGGGGGAAATAAATAGAGCTGAAGGTGGACATTGAGCTCCCCCAGTATTGTCAGTTGTTTCTTGGGAGTCCCGTTCTCTGGTCTTGTCTCACAGGGATCAAGGGAATTGACCACTGCAAATCACATTATGAAGGAGAAGCAGAAGGGACTTGCAGCTTGGCTTATCTACAGAGCCAAGATTGTGGTAAGTCTAACCAGGGAACTCAGCAGGGAGTGAGTCTTCCTGCTTTTAAACCTCAAATCAAGAGCCTTGCTAGCACTAGAGTCAAGTCTACCCCCTACCCCTAGGCTGGCTAGCTGAGTCATCCACTGCTGAGTGTAGCTCCCTGCCCCACCTGACTAGGAACCATGACCATAATATTGGGTTGGCCAAAAAGTCCTTTTGGCTTTAAGTAAACATAATAAAAGACACATTTTTCATTTTTACCAAGAACTTTATTGAACAATATATTCTTTAACCGAATGAACTTTTTGGGCAACCCAATACTTGGGAGTGTAGCTCCTTGCCCTGCTTGATCAGGAAGCCTGGCCAAGCAGGCAGGAAATAGCTTGACCCAGCAGCACTTGAGCAGAGGGTCTGGCCAGCAGCTCTGCCCATCTGCAGACAAGCTGGTGACCCTGTCTGACCAGAGTCTGGTATACAGGTCTGTCTGATTAGCTCTGCAAACAGGAGTCTTGTCATCCTGGGAGCCTGCTGTATGCTTCCCACCCCAAACAGGGAAACTAACCTGTAGTCCTGTCCTTTGCTGAATATAACCTCTAGGAAACCTAACCCAAGCTCCTGGAAATCTCGGTAGCCCATCCTATAGCTCCAGTACAGTGGCACTTGAGCAGAGAACCCAACCAGTGGTTCTGTGTCTGCAGAGTCAAAACAGTGGCCCCATCTGTCCAGGAAGACTCACAGGCAGGTCTGTCTAATTTGATGCCCAAACAAAGAAACTTGCTGGCCCTAGGAACTGTTCTGCAGCCCCAACCAGGCATGGAAGGTAATTTATAGTTCTCCCAAAAGCTGGATACAGACTCTAGCCTGGTACAACTAGGAAACCTAACCAGAGCTCCTGGGAATCTGTGTAGCCCATCTTGCAACCCTGATTACAATAGCACTTCAGTGGAGAAACTGGTCAGTAGCCCTACCCATCTGCAGAGCTAGGATGATGGCCCATCACAAGGCATATTCTGCCTAATTTGATCCCCAACAAGAGCCTGTGCCAGCCTTGGAGCCTATATGGGGCCCCACAGACCAGAGAAGTTAATTTGAGCTCCCATTTACTACTGAATACAGCCTTCAGCTTCCCTGACCAGGATACCTAAACAGAGCACACAAGAAGCTGCAGAGTCCATCCTACAGCCCTGTTTATAGTGGTACATGAAGAGAGAGCACAGTCGTCTGTGGCTTTCCCTGTCTCCACAACAAAATCAGTTGCTCTGTCTGGACAGGAAATTTAGTGCAAAGTGTAGCCTGATTTGGGTCCCCAAACAATGAGTCTTGAATGCCTTGGAGCCTGTTCTGCTTCCCTGACAGCACAAGAAAGCTAATTCATAATGCTTCCCACTGCTGAATATAGTACCCAGCCTGACCATTTAGGAAGCCTGATCAGAGAACCCAGGCAATCACAAAACCCATCCTACAGCCTCACGTGGGCAGGGAATCAAGCGAGCACTCCTATTCAACTGTTCTTAGCCAGTAGTATACCCCTCTCCCCCACAACCTAGAACTGGAGCAGTGGTCTTGCCCCAAAATAGATCCTGATAGCAAGCCCCATTTGCCCAAGGACGCTACCAGCTGACACATCCAGAACACCAAGCTGAGAGGAATGGTCAAGAACTGTCTCTTGCCAAAGTGAACTTTTAAAAGTCTGAAAAAGGAAACTTCTTACTCAAATATACAGATACCCCTGTAAGAAATCAGATATCACGAGAATCAAGTTAACATGACAAAACCAAAGGAAAATAATAAATATCCAATAACTGGCCCTAAAAAAATGGAGATCTATAAACTATAAAAGAATTCAGAATAATTCTCTTAAAGAAGTTTAGTGAACCACAAGAACCCACAAATAAACAAAATTATTAAGAAAACAATGCACACAGAAAACAATAGGTTCAGTGAAAAGATAGGAACCATAAAAAAACAAACAAAAAGTTTGAAGAACACAATAACTGAACTGAAGATTTAATAGATATACAATATAAAAATATGTAAACTGTAACATCAATATCCTAAAATGTGAGGGAGAAGTAAAAACTGAGAAATTTAGGAGTGTTATTGAACTTAAGTTCTTATCAGTTTTAAAATATGATGTTATAATTTTAAGGTATTTTATGTAAGATTCATGGTAACCACAAAGTAAAACTTGCAGCTATTACACACAAAAAATTGATGAAATGCGAAGCATATTAATGCCAAAAGACATCAAAATACAAAAAAAAAAAAAAACAGGATAATGAAGCAAGGAAGAATGAATCTACAAAACATTTAGAAACCAATTGATAAAATGGCAATATGAAATCCTTGCCAATTAATAATGACTTAAATGTAAATGGATTAAATTATCAAAATATACTGAATGGCTGAATGGATAAAAAAGGAAGATGCAACAATATGCTGCCTACAAGAGACTCAATCTATTCTTAAAGACACACAAAGACTGAGAATGAAGGGATGGGAAATTTCAAGCAAATGATAACCAAAAAAAAGCAGGAGTAGTTATTTCAGACAAAATAGACTTTAAAAATGGGAAAAACATACAAAGGGGATCATTATATAATGATAAAGGGGACTATCGATCAAGAATATGTAACAACTGTAAATGTTTACATACCCAACATCGAAGCATCTAAACATATAAAGCAAAAATTAACAAAATTAAAGGAGACGAAACAGTGCTAGAATAGTTGTTGGGGACTTTAATACCCCACTCTCAATAATGAATAGATCATCCAGACAGAGAATCAATAAACAGCTGATTTGAGCAACACTATAGAATGAACCTAGTAGACATATATGGAACATCCTATATCACAAAAGCAGAATACACATTCCTCTCAAGTACATGTGAAACATTTTCTAGGATAGACCATATGTTATGCTGCAAAACAAGTCTTAGTTAATTCAAGAAGATTGAGATCAGGACATGGAAGCAACCTAAGTGTCCATCAACAGATGAATGGATAAGGAAGATGTGGCACATATATACAATGGAATATTACTCAGCCATAAAAAGAAACGAAATTGAGTTATTTGTAGTGAGGTGGATGGACCTACAGTCTGTCATACAGAGTGAAGTAAGTCAGAAAGAGAAAAACAAATACTGTATGCTAACACATATATATGGAATCTAAGGAAAAAAAAAAAAAAGGTCATGAAGAACCTAGGGGCAAGATGGAATAAAGACACAGACCTACTAGAGAATGGACTTGAGGATATGGGGAGGGGGAAGGGTAAGCTGTGACAAAGTGAGAGAGTGGTATGGACATATATACACTACCAAACGTAAAATAGATAGCTAGTGGGAAGCAGCCACATAGCACAGGGAGATCAGCTTGTTGCTTTGTGACCACCTAGAGGGGTGGGATAGGGAGGGTGGGAGGGAGGGAGATGCAAGAGGGAAGAGATATGGGAACATATGTGTGTGTGTGTGTATATATATATATATATATCTGATTCACTTTGTTATAAAGCAGAAACTAACACACCATTGTAAAGCAATTATACTCCAATAAAGATGTTAAAAAAAAAAAAGGAAGATTGAAATCATACCAAGTATCTTTTCTGACCATAATGGTATGAAAATAGAAATCAATTACAGAAGAAAAACTGGAAAACTCATGAATACATAGAAATGAAATAACTCTTCTGGAAACCAATGGGTCAAAGAAGAAATTAAGGCCAAATAAAAAAGTATCTTAAGACAAATGAAAATGAAACATAACACTCCAAAACTTATGGGATACAGTGAAAGCAGTTCTAAAAGGGAATTTGATAGTAATAAATGCATACACGGATGAATAAGGAAAGTCGTAAATAATAAACCTAACTCTATGCCTCCAGGAATTAGAAAAGGAATAACAAACTGAGCCCAAAGTTATAAGAAGAATGAAAATAATATAATAAAGATTAGAGCAGAAATAAAAGAAATAGAGAACAGGAAAACAATAGAAAAGATTAACCAAACTAAGAGTTGGCTCTTTGAAAAGAAAAATTGACAAATTTTTAACTAGGCTAAACAAGGAAAAAAGTTGATTTGAGGACCCATATCAACAAAATTATAAATGAAAAGGGACACATTACAACTGATAATATACAAAGGATCATAAGAGGCTACTATGACCAACTATACACCAAAAAACTGGACAACCTAGAAGAAATGGAAAAATTGTTAGAAACATACAATGTTACCTAGTAAATCAGAAAGAAATAACCAATCTGAATAGACCCATAACCTGTGAGGAGATTGAATCAGTAAGAAAAAATCTCCCAACAAAAATGCCCAGGACCAGATATCTTCACTGGTGAATTTTATGAAACATTTGAACAACAATAAAGGCTAATGCTTCTCAAACTCTTCAAAAAACTGAAGATAAGGGAACACTCACAAACTCATTTTATGAGGCCAGTATTACCCTGATACTGAAGCCAGAAGAGGGCACTATGAGAAAAGAAAATTATAAGCCAATATCCCTAATGAATATAGATGTAAAAAAATCTCAATAAAATACTAACAAACCAAATTCAGCAGGACCTTAAAGGATCTTTCATTGTGATGAAGTGGGATTTATCCCTGGGATGGAATGATGGGTCATCATATGAAAATTAATAAATGTGATACACATAGTAAAAGAATAACATAAAAAATCATATGGATCATCTCCATAGACACAGAAAGGCATTTGACAAAATTCAGCATCAGTTTATAAAACAACCTGGGTAAAAAAGAAATTTGCCTCAACATAATAAAGACCATATATGACAAGCACATGGGTAACATCATAGTCAATGCTGAAAGACTGAGAGCTTTTCCTCTAAGATTAGAAACAAGAAAAAGGTGCCCACTCTCACCACTCCTCTTCAACATAGTACCAGAAATCCTTTCCAGGGCATTGAGATAAGAAAGAGAAATAAAAGTATCAAAATTGGAAAGGAAAATATAAAATTGTCTCTCTTTGCAGATGACATAATTTTATATATAATAAATTCTAATGGCTTCACCAAAAATTGTTACATCTAATAAATTCAGAAAAGTTGCAGGATACAAATTGACACACAAAAATCAGTGGTGTTTCTATACACTAACAAATATCTGAGAAAGAAATTTTAAAAATCCCATTCACAATAGCATCAAAATCAAAATACTTAGCTATAAATTTAACCAAGGAGATGAAAATTTCTAGGCTGAAAACTATGACATTGATGAAAAAAACTGAAGAAGACACAAATAAGTAGAAAGATATCCCATATTCATGGATTAGAAGAATTAACATTGTTAAAATATCCATACTACCAAAGCCATCTACGGAGTCAATGCAATCCCTATCAAGATTTAAATGGCATTTTTTATAGAAATATAAAAAACAATTCTGAAATTTATACGGAACCACAAAAGACCCAGATAGCCAAAGCATTCCTGAGAAAGAAGAACATAGTGGGAAGCATCACATTTCTTGATTTCAAGCTATATTATAAAGCTATAGTCATTAAAACAGTATGGTACTGGCATAAAAACAGACACATAGGCCAATGGAAAAGAATTGAGAGCCCAGAAATAAACCCTGTTTATTTGATCAACTAATATTTGACAAGGGATCAATTATACTCAGTGAAGAAAATATGGTGTCTTCAGCAAATGGTACCAGGGAAATTGGATATTCACCTATGAAAGAACAAAATTAAATCCCTCTTTTACACTACTTACAAACATTAACTTGAAATGGATTAAAGATTTAAACATAAGACCAGAAACCATAAAACTCCTAGAAGAAAGCAAAGGAAAAAATCTCCCTGACATGTGTCTTGGCAATAATTTTTTGGCTTTAATTCATAAAACACAAATAACAAAATCTAAAATAAACAAGTGAGACTCCATCAAGCTAAAAAGCTTCTGCACAGCAAAAGGAACAATCAACAGAATGAAAAGACACTCTGTCAATGAAAAAATATTTGCAAATCATATATCTGATAAGGTGTTAATATCCAAAATACATAAAGGACAAACATACAACTCAATAGCAAAAAAAAAAAAAAAAAAAAAAAAAAAATTTAAAAATGGGTAAAGGACCTGAATAGAGACCTTTCCCAAGAAGATATACACATGGCCAACAGTTACATAGGTGCTCAATATCATTAATCATAGGGAAATGAAAATCAAAGCCACAGTGAGATATAATTTTATATTTGTTATAATGGCCATCATCAAAAAGACAAGAGATAACAAATGCTGGAGAGGATGTAGAGAAAAGGGAACACTTGTGTACTTTTTGTGGGATTGTAAATTGGTACAGTCACTCACTATGGAAAGTAGTATGGATGTTCCTCAAAAATTAAAACTACAACTACCATATGATCTGGCTATTCACCTTCTGAGTATACACCCAAATATAACATCAACACTATGTGGAGAAGATATCTGAACACTCATGTTCATTGTAGCATTATTAATAATAACCAAGACACATGAACACAGAGGTGTCCATCAATAGACAAATAGATGAAGATATTATGGTGTATATATACAACAGAATATTATTCAGCCACACAAAAAAAGAAGAAAATCCTGCCATTTGTGACACTGATGGACCTTGAGGGCATTATGCTAGATGAAATAAGTCAGACACAGAAAGACAAATACTATATGATCTCATTCATATGTGAAATCTAAGAAAATACCAAAAACAAAAATATCATAGTAGAAGATCAGATTTGTCGTTACCAGTACCAACAGTGTAGGAGCTGGGGAAATTGATTGAAGATGATCAAAAGGTATAGACTTATAAGATAAATAAGTACTGGGGTAGCAATGTATAACATGATTACCATAATTAAAACTGCTTTGTTAATTTGAATGTTACTAACAGAGTAGATCCTAAAAGTTCTTGTCACAAAGAATAAAGTTTTTTGTAACTATCTGAGATGACGGATGCTAGTTAAACTCAATTTGATAATCATTTCACAATACATATATAAAACAAATCATTATGCTGTATACCTTAAACTTATACAGTGCTATATGTCAATTATATCTCCCTAAAAGTGAAAAAAACTTAGAAAAAAAGAATTTCTGAGAATTAAAAGAAGCATTTATTTACTAGTTTCCATCCTCCATTATTTGTTTCCTGGGTGGACAAGAATGCTCCAGAAATTGTAGGCAAGCTTCCTGGAAGACAAGCAGGCTCCCGCTGGCATCTCTTATAGCAGCATTAGAGAGTCCCTAGCGACTGTTTCAGCATGAAGTGGGTCAAAGCCCACCCAGAAGTATTAGCTGCAGCCCTGGTTCTGGCTGTAGGTGTTACAGTGATTGCAAGAGATATGAGGCAGTGTACAAGTGGCAACTAATACATGTCTATCTAAGTATATATTTTATGAATACCTATATGATATCCAAATAGGGAGATTTATGGGAAAAATTCACTAAATTTTTAACAGAAATTATTTTATAGAGTGACACTTGGTAACTGGTTGTATTAATTTCCTAGGGCTGCAGCAACAAAGTACTACACACTGGGTAGCTTAAAACAAGAGAAATTTATTCTCTCACATTTCTGGAGACCAGAAGACTGAAATCAAGGTATTAGCAGGGCCATCCTCCCTTTGAGGCCTCCAGAGGAATACCTTCCTTGCCTCTTACAGCTTCTGGTAGCCCCAGACATTCTTCGGTTTGTGGTAACATAACCCTAATCTTTGCCTCCATCTTCCTATGTGTTTCTGTATCTCTGTGTATTCACATGGCTGTCTTGTCTCTGCACCTCTCTCTTCTCCTTATAAAGGCACCTGTCTTATTGGATTAGAGCCAATACCATTCCAGTATGACCTTATCTTAACTAATTATATCTGCAATGACCCTATTTCCAAATAAGTTCACATCCTGAGGTACTGGGAGTTAGGACTTTTAATATATCTTTTGGGGGGTACCCAATTCAACTCATAAGACCAGACAACGGAGGATTTCCATTTGAATTGGTTGTAAATGTTTGCAAAGGATATTCTGGAAGTCATTGTAGTTTGTCTCATTCTTATACACAATACCAATTTCCTTTTTTACATGCCTATGTATGCTGTGAAAGTCAAATACTCACCTGGTTCTCATTGCTGCTAGCCCTGTGACACAGCCCTAATAAATAGAGATGCACTGACCCTTTTTTCCCCTACCCTTTCTTTCTACTTTGAAAGAAAACAGGATGTCTAGGATTACACAGCAATTTTATGATCATAAGAGAACAGGCAAGTTTATTTAAACAAACAAAAACAACAACAAAAATACATTGGCCCTAACATCACAAGATTATTCTAGGAGTCACTTACTCAGGACTTGCTATATGTGAAACAAATAAAGCACTATTTGTGTGAGTCATTTTGTTTGTGTTTTCTGTTACTTGTAGACAGAATCATGCCTAAATGATACATGTGTGCGCATGTTTCTGGTGAATCTTATAATTTTCAAAGACTTTTTTAAGAGAAATTTGGTATCTGAAGTAAAGGATATCAACAGGTAAAAATATATTTTACTGAAGATTTTTGAAAGATTTCAAATAAAGAGTTGCACTTCCTTATGGAGAGTATAGTTTCTAGAAAACAAATCAAATGTCAATATCCAAAAAAAACTCACCATAGAAAATAAAGCTCTACTCCCAGTACTAAGGTTTTAGTTTTAATTACTTTTCATTAGCCTTGAAACAGCCACTAGAATGGTGATTGTATAAAATTTACTGAGAAGTATGTAATAGATGTTGAATGCTGGTGAGTAGGAATTTTTTTTTTTTTTTAATGAAAAGGTAAACTTTGTTAAGATGTAAAGTACAGTTGAATAGTCTTTGGTGCACATTATATTTTTGTGACAGAGAAAAGATTAGAAAGTGTCATATGAAGTTAATGTTTCAAAAAAGGATTCTGTACATATATAATTTTAAATACTTTGTTATTTCTTAGTGTTTTACTTTAATATCTTAAGTATAATGTAATTATCTATCAATTTTTGAAGTTTCATTTGATGCATATGAAACTTTATTACAGATAACATGTAATTAGTATTAAGTATTTTGTAAACCCTTAATTTTAGGTCATAATTATTTATTACAATAGTTGTCATATTGTGTAAATTCTGGCTGCAAAATATACTCATGTATCCCTGGAGATTCTTTAACTTTACATAAACTTAGCAGTAGTACTATAGGATTATCAATCTTCATGATAACTGCTATCTCTTAATGGTGCTGTCCAGTGAACTTAGAAACCTTGACCAGATCCCTGAAAGGTATCATGAATCCATCCATAGTTTTTAAAATGTTGATAGAGATATGCGCAAACCAAGTGATGATTCCTTTCTATCTTGCTATCTGACTGGTAGAAATAATTTCCTTTTCTTCATATAATTACATACATAATTTCACAGCGAAGGTACTTTAAAAAGAAAAAAAAATTTTTTTTACTGTTTTAAGAGAAGATCACCAATTCTCTTTATATTCTTGAGCTGTTAGTCATGTTCAAACGATTAATTGCTTCTCTGGATGATGTAATCAATTGTTTCCTTTTATATTTTGTTTTTAGTATATGTATTGATTTGTCTGGATGTGTCTCACTAGGATGAAGTATAAAGGGAATGAGTTCTCCTTGTTGAATATTGAAGGACCTTACAAGGTGTATATGATGTGGCATATGCCACCTGGCTGTGCTGTTTTAGAGCATTTTGGGATTTATGTAGCCAAATCTTAAAGCACACCTATCAAGTACAGAATCACATGATAGAATGTGACATTGAAATTCTGTCCCTAAACCACACACACACACACAGTTTCTTCTCATCATTATTATAGATAACCAAACCAAATTCATTATATAACATTTTTGAAATAAAAGAACATTAATTACACACATATGCCCCCCCAGATTAAATAAATAGGGTGCTATCTTACCCTTATTAAGAGTTATCTACTTTTGTCTAAAGAAATTACCAATAGAAACAATATGCCGTACTTGATAACAAAGTGAGACCTGAATAATGCATATACAAAGTTTATTTTATCTCCTTCCAAATTTGAAAATATCTGTTTCTAGTCTCAATATTATCCAAATTGTCTTATTTCTCCCTATGATAAATTGGAAACAGAAATATTCAGGTAACAATGATGTGGAGATTTTTTTCTGAAATGAGTATTTTTTTTTAATTGAAATCCAAAAATAGGGTTTAAACCATAGGAAAACATAGCTATCAATGATCATTTTTTGACCTTTTCTTATTTTTGCTATCTCCATTTTTGAACCAAAATGAACAATTAAACAAAACACACAGTTTCTTTGAACAAGGTAATGGCAGCAGGACAGATTCCAGTTGAAACTGTTTTTCTCGGGACCCATGTGTATATGACTGTCTTGATGAGGATTTGTCTAGGGCCAGCATGGCTGAGCTGCCTGGACAG